>NC_092053.1:40682071-40982071 GCF_003086295.3 Arachis hypogaea | reverse complement strand
AATCTTTTTCCCTTTTATATTTAACCTAATTTGATTTGAAAATAAAATAAAGTAATAAAATATGAAGTTTGGTAATAATAATAAACCAAATAAACTAAAATAAAAAAATAAAGAATAATTATTAACTAAATCTTCAACCAAGAAACCCTTCTTTAGGATCTAATTTCGCGTCATTGGCGCTAAACGCCAAGCTGAGGCAGAAAGATTTTATGGTGTTGCTGTCTTCCTGGCGCTAAACGTCAGGCTCGATATTTAGCGCCACTAGCGGGTGACTCTGGCACTGGTTACGAGGCACCTGGCGCTAAACGCCAAATCAACCCAAAAGAAGGCTTGCACACATTACGAGGTGGCTGGCGCCAATGGCAGCATCAAATTTTTTCTTTTTTCTTCTGCACGAATTTTGTCAAATTCGTTCGAATTTTTTCTGAAATAAATAAAATCACAATGCATCTCAAAGTAACATCCAAATAGGTTTCAAACACTAAAATCTAAATAAAGTCAATAAATTCATATCTAAACTAATAAAAAAATATAGAAACTATGCTCACACATCAATAGATGCCCCAAAGTAGAATCCATTGTATGAAACTGACCGTTGCCTTACCAACATAAACTCACTACGGATTAGTGATTGTCGAGTCCTAAAGCGCAGATATTCGGTCGAAAGTGGAGAAGATTGGCCCAAACATACGCATAGACTGAGGTTGATCCCTCAAAAGGTGATAACGTAACATATAGCTAAACCCTTTTAGGTAAGAACTATTTATCTGATTTTAAACTATTTTCAACAAGACTGTATCACCCATTTCCATTTTTTATCATAAGTGATGTATACAGCAAAGTCTCTTACTTCCCTAACTTGGTATATATAAATTCTCTTATTTCCGTTTTAGCTTATACTTCGAAGACAACAATATGTTTGATATGACACTAACTTTGCATGTTTTTGTGTCCTTTTTTTCTCCTAATATTTTAGTAACAATGCCGTATTCTTTGAATAAACAAGGGTATAATCATACTTTTAAGGCACATAAGGGTATAGTCATACTGCATGTCAGCATCCAAGTTACCATTTTTGCATTGTTATTTTTTGTTTTGTTTTGTATTGTAGATCCACTTTCAAAACAATTACCAGAAACAGGATGATTGGGAAGTTTGTAAAATTACCACATACCCATTTTGTCTCATAAACAGATTTATATGCTTCTGGAGTGGCACACCTTTGTTAGCTTTCATACTCTAAACTTCCCTTTCATTGCTGAAAATGTCTGGCCTATTGTTTGCAGTTCTTGGCAATGGCATATGGCTAACTCTTTATTGCTCTGGCTCTTTGGGGCATTCTTCGATTGTGCTTCTTTTATGTAGTATATATCAGCATTCTTCCATTTCTTTGTTTATAATTTATAATTGCAAGTTATATCATTTTCTAGATATCTTCCCAGTTTTCAGCTTCTATGTTAGTTATTTGCTGATGAATTACAGATTAGCAATGCTTTTTACTCCCTGATAACTGAAACACTAACAGATATTAATATATTATTAATCATACATTCATATGTACTTTACATTGTGCATATATTTCGTTGTATTCACTGGCTGAAAGTTTAATAGGCAATGCTTGACTCTTGAGGGAGTCTGAATATACTTGTGAGAAAAATATATTTTATTTCTTGTTCTCTGTGCTTAGCTTTTAACATACATTTGTTTACGCACTAAAAGATGCAAGAGATGCTACAAATTGTCATTCGATTCAGGTGTTCTTAATTTTATAGCTCATGTTCTTTAGGGCGAAAAATAATGAAAACCTCAATATTTTAATGCAAATTTCAAAGATCTATGTTACAATATCACTGATCTCCCACAACTTTTTCTTGATAAAAATATACTAGCTAACTTGTCTGGCAAAACATGAAAGTTAGTGGAAACTCACCCTGCTTGTTCTGCTTAGTTTAAAGTATAAGAATTTTAATTAGTTTCTTTGTCATACCATAGGTCTGTATTGTGTGTAATGGTCCCATTAGATATGGGAGAGAGTGTTTCCCATTAGATGCATGGAAAAGAGGGAGGAAGAATATTTCAGCTCCATATATCTGCTATGCTAGTGCATTCCGCATTTGTCTCGCAAAGAAAGAAACAGGTCAGTCTCAATCTCAGTCTCTTAACAAGTAACAACTACTAGTTATTTGAATTTTCCATGTCCTTATTTAACTACTAATACTGCATAGCAGCATAGATTCTCTATTGATTTCAATTTGTCTTCTCTTTTCTTTAATCTTATTATATACATATGCACTTTAGTAAATGTCTAATGTGAGAAGGGAGATTAATTAAAAAAAAGTATATAATACTTCAAAATGACATTCCATTGTAAATATAACGGAAATAAAACAAAGATTGATACTTTGCACTCTTCTTTAAAAGCACAGAGAAGTTATTATTTTCAGTTTTCACGCTTCTGTGTTTTATGGACAGCAAGAAAAAACTACCAGCATGCATGTGACTTAATTCTTACTACAGATAATTCACTATTTGCAGATTGCGTGGGGTGTTGCTCTATCATATAGAAAAGGATATTGGAGCAGCAAGTTCAACTTGAAAAAAGAGAGACTGAGCTAACAATCATATTTTACACAATTTATAAGGATTCATGTGCATACATTGTACTCCTTTTCTCATTGCTGATTTTGGTTTTTTGTGAATCTTGCTTGTTAGCGTGTGCTAGTGAGAGCTTATGCTTGTGAAAATTGTTCTTGGCATGCATCTGTGTGAGAGTTTGTGAGGAATTTTTTGTAATAGAAAAAGGCTGTGTGTGTTGAGTGAAAATACTAAGACAAAAAGAAAAGTCATTGTTAATGTCCCGGATTTTTGGTTCTTGGAATTGTCATTGCTTGATGAATTTGTAACTTGGATATTAATCATAGTTGAAAAATCTCACCACAAATTGTGATTGGGATCAGATGTAGGTTTCATTTTGGAGCTGAACCAAAATAAATGACTTGGACGATCTTCTTTTAACTCTTCTCCTTCATACTTTAATTAATAGTTGCATGCAGAAGTAACTGTTTTAGTTTATCTCGTGCATAGGTATGAGACAAAATTGAGCTTCAATTTTCTAAACCAAAGTGAGAACCTCAATATTTCAGAAGAACTCCAACTTAATATTTTATACTTGGAATTTTAATATTTTGTTATTGCTGCCAGTTCTTAGCATTGCCATATAGCTTAATTTATCTTCTTTATTTTTTCTTTTTTCTTTTTTGTACTAAGTTCTATTATCCCAGCATGCTCAAGTTGCACAGGAATTTCTCTTATACACTTACCTACTTCACGAGTTCTTGTGTTTAATTAGCCATGGAAGCTTTTTACTACTTTCATTCATATATATCCGTTTCTTCTCTACAAAAAAGTAAAAAAATAAAAAAATGCACCTTTACACTATGTTTGAATACAAAATAGAATATGAAAAGGATGAAAATGAGAGGAAAGAAAATGAAAAGAAAAGTGAATTTTTTGTGTGTTGTTTGGATGAAGAGAAAATGAATGAAAAAATAGGTGAAAATTTTTCTTTTTGTTTGAATTATAACAAAATAAAATTACATTAATACCCTTATCTATATTATATATAAATTATAATATATTAATGTAACACAAAAGGTAAATTTGTAATCTTACACTTGTTTACAAATTCTCCTTAGTTTTCTTCGCATGGATGGAGCGAAAAGTTGGATATGTATCCCACGTTATTTTTTTCTCTTTTCACCCAATTTTCCTTCTCATCCCATTAAAGGAAAACTAAGTTTTTCATTCATTTTCCTTTTTTCTATTTCCTTTCCTTTTAACTTATTTTGATCAAAACACAGTGTTAGAGTCTCTATTCCATAAAAGCAGTAGCTAGTTGAGATCTGTATTTTTTTATGAAACTCGAACACTTCGCTGAGTTGCTATATCCAGGTATCAGACACATTTCAGATACGATTCTCATCGACACTCGCCCGATACACGTATCTATGTCCATCTGTGTCTTCATAAAAAATAAATTCTTTTACGGACATATTTAGACACACCTAAATACCATCACAAGTCAACGTGTATGTCTAGCCTTAGTGTTCATGCATCATAGGGAAGATTCATAGTTTGAACATTGAGCAGTAAATGGGAAGATTCACTCATCTTCGTGATGTATGTTTTTAAATCTTCTCGTCCAGCAACCTTTGATGTCATCACATCTCTTTATTTAGTTGGAGTTGCCTTTCAATCTTTGTGATGTTTGTTGAGAAAGAAAAAGGTCGCTTTCCGTTGCTATTGGAAACATATCAATTTTTATGCTTTCAAGTCTGTTACATAGTTGAGATATAATGTTGTCTTCTTTGCAAATATTGCAATCATCTCCACCGCTTGTGCAGAACGTTGAATGCTATAAGATGGTCAAAATTTGCTTAACTTCCTGATTTGTGTGCAGTAATGATTCAAATTTTTTGCTTTTTTCTTTTTTTTTTCTTATTCAAAAACATAATTATTACACACCATGTTGTTGAATGCTGATAAAAGTCTATTTTACTTTTTGTTCTCTTTACTTTTAACATTCAGAAGTTTGTAGCATACTAAAAGATGCAATAGATGCTACAAAATGCAACTCCTATTCTTAAGATAAAAAAAATGAAATTCTCAATATTTTGATGCAAATTCTAAGAGACTAAGACTATGTAACAATACCATTATACTAGCTAACCATGAAAGTTAGTGAAGTAGACAATATAATTGTTTAATAAGAAACTCACCCTGCTTGTTTTTCTTAGTTTAAAGCAAAGAATTTTAACTTTCTTTCTCATACCACAGGTCTGTATATGAGGGAAGTGTTTTCTTCATATCAGTAACATTAAATTCGCACGGAGAAGCAAGAATAATAGGCCAGTCTCTGCCTCTGTCACATGTCCCTCTAACAAGTAACAAGCACTAATTATATGCGCTTTACATATCTTTATTTCAGTGCTACCATGTATTACTTCTGCGTAGCTTCTCTATTTGATTTCAATTTGTCTTCCTTTCTTCTTTAATTTTATTAAATAGGTATGCATTTTTGTACATGTCGAACGTGACTACGTGAGAAGGGTAAATTCATTATCCCTTCAAAATGCCTTTCCACGTACCTTGTGGATCCATGTGTATATATTGATTTCATCTGAAAGGAGATTGTAACAAAATCATATTTTACAGGACCAGCAACTAAATGAAGGATGAAATGGAATCACTTCCAATGGCTGTATGTAATTTCTAATATTTGGAGACTGAAAAGGACTTTCTACTACTTAATTCATAGCTGGTGTTTCAGGTTTAACTGTTGCTATGACCATTGTAACAAATGATTGTACTGATTGTGTGTTTGCATGTACCAAGTCAAATCATGTTTGTTAAGAAAAGGGAAAGCTATGGAAACCTGTTATTGCTACCATTGTCAAGGTTTGTCTAAAACATACTAAAATAAATCCTGCGAGAATGCATATTAGTTCTATACAGTTGGCAGACATATTTTGAGCAGCGGCCTATCCAACCGGTGGAGGCCAAGCAGTTTCAAGAACTTGCACACAAGCTAGGAATGATAGATATCCATCCACCAACTTGAGGGCAAGCTGAGATATGTTAATATCAATTTCCAGATTTGTTTGATTCTACTGATATGAGTCTCTGGACAGTTTAGTCCAACACAGAGATTATTCAGGAGAGAGAGAGAGAGAGAGAGAGAGAGAGAGAGAGAGAGAGAGAGAGAGAGAGAGAGAGAGAGGGAATGAAAACATAAATCTGGCAAGTCTTAAGTATACAAGAGTCAATCTCCTTCAAACTAATAGGTGGAGTGGTTATTTTAAATTTGTATTAAAAATCAAAATCCTTAAGAAACACAGATGGCATTCAGCCACACAAAACAAATCAGATTAATTATCCTGTTAAACCTCTGATCCTCTATTTTCAGTGTATGAAAAGGAGATTGTATTGGAAAAGAAATCCTAAGCTGAATGTAAATGATCTCACTGTTACAAAAGGGAGCTATGGTCCTTCAGGTGCTCTACCTTGCTAAATGCCACCTTCATGGCAACCACTGAGGCTCATCCAAGTATATTGCATTGTACCCGGATGAATGACCATAAGTTCTTCGCGATAAGCAAATGAAAAGCATCATCTATTAACCTATCACACAAATAGGTAGAAACAGGGCAGACAATACTTAGCTTTTAGACAAGAAATTATAAGTCTAGTGCTTTTATGCCGGGTAAGAAATGCTTTGATCTAAAGTGTAAGAATTCTTAGAATGGTAGCTTTCTATTTTGTGTCTTCTAAATAGCTCTAAATAAGGCCCTATAAGGATTCAACATCGGCCTTTCAACATTGTCCATTGAAGAAAAATAAGCCAGAATTATAGAATCAGTTTATTCGAAAATAAATAAAAGCAATTTCAATAACATATTTGATTTATCAGCACGGTTTCCTTTACCTCGTACTATAGGCCGTGATAAGGAAGAGAAATGGAGGCTAGTAGCAGAAAGCCGCACACTGGGTTTACCTACTAGTGGCCATTCACAAATCACAAGATTCATTCTTCCTTGTACTGTGTACAAAAGCTCACAACTATAACTATACTTACTCGTTTTTCACAAAATAAAAAATTTAACCCAAATAAAAAGTTATCTTCTTTGCCTCCAAATCAACTCAAATCTTATCCCTCCCTAAGTAATGGATATTTTCACATTACAGTACCCCAACAGGTACGTATATGGATGGAATTTGCAAAGTCAACCTTCTCATATTCAGACAATGGAGGAAAGAATCTAATAAAGTAAATTTTAAGAAACTGAATAAGATATTTGCTTTCCTGTGCTAAATTTCATAATCCAAATCAGCTCACAGTTTAGTTCTTTGTGAAAATCCTCCACTCAGAACATGAGAAGAGAGTGAAATATTTCTAAAAGATATGAACATTTGCCCGGATATGGCAATTGGTAAGCTAACATTATAATCAAGTAGAAACTAGTATTTTGAAAAAGAAAAAAAAAAGTTTTCAATACTAAAGATCACAATATCTATTTATAGACAGAAACAACTCTTTTAGAGAAAGATTGAAGATAAAGTATAAAAGGCAGAGAAATAGAAGATTTTACCTTCTTCAAAACATCTTTATTGACCCGGTACTCCAAGGCAATCAAGTGGCCAAACCTGATATTATTATTTGAAATATCATTAGCATCTCAGTTCATAGATTTTACAATATCTCACGAGGTGGAGTAAGCTAAATGGATCAAATGAGTTTCCTGTAATAGATCAATTTATAGCAATCACGTAGAACAATTTTGCACTCTCCAAATGGTTAACTAACATGAAATTTTTCTATAAGAAAAATAAACATGAAAAGATCACAAGGACCAAGTTCCATCCAGCTAAGGAAGTCTTCAGTACAATGACATATATCAAATCAATCTGGCATCTGAGGAGTCTAGATGCATTTCTCATTATGTAGACAGACAACTTTTTGTTTTTTTTTTGGGGTGGGGGGGAGGGCAGACAAACATTGTGCTCTTAAATTCTTAATAGAAAAATAATGCAGCATAAGAAACATCGAGCGACAGGCAATGCAGTACAAATACTGAAAGACCTCAAAATAAACGAGAGAAATATAATGAACCAATCCTTGAAAAGAAAATAATAAGAATATATGGAATATGGAGAAATAACACTTACCCTGAAAAACACTTTTCCTTGTATAAGGCCATAAGGAACAGGGCCGAAATGCCGTGAATCATGGGATGCAAAGATGTTATCCCCTTGAATCCAAACATGCCCCTTTGGCACCTATGGGAAAAGAGACTATAAATTAAGTAACAAATCAAACTTATTGGTGGAAGTATAAAAAAATAATAGAACAATCATTGGTGTCAAAATAAAGCAACCTGAAAACAATAGGTTTGAAGTGCACACCCGCACACAAATAATGATTATAGTGGGCTAAGACTTGATAAGTATATTCAAATTAAATGACGCTTGATCAAAATGTCACTAACCATAATAAAAGTAAACACAAGAAGATTGGTGTTCAATTTTAATTGCGATTAGATTCAAATTAAAACAATTCATCTTGGGCAAAACATATAAAAGCATACCATCAACACTCATCTCAACACTTAGGGTGCATTTGTTTACAAGGACAGGATAACGAGACATGGACACAAAAATACAAAATTGTTTGCCAGATGAAACATGGACAGAGACATTGTGTCATGGGACACTAAATTAGTGTATTTTGTGTCCTTCCTGTCAGGAAGGCCACAAAGACACTGGGCAAAGACCTATAAAGCACGGACACTTCGCCGAGTTGTCATGTCTGCGTGTTAGACACATTTCGGACACGACATTCATTTTATTACCAAAGAAAATACAAAAACACTAATTTTTGTATCTCTATCCTTTGTGTCTTATTCTCAGTATCTTGTCTCGTTCTGTTCTCAAAACCAAAAGCAGTCTTAAGTAACATGGAAACAATGTACTTCTAGTCTATAAATGTGAGAAACAACAGTACAACCCTCTACACAGTCTCCTACTCCTGCATAATCTCATTCATGATAAATGTCCACAAGACATCTAAAGTGGTTAAATAAGCATCTCAAAAACTCATCTAAGCTAAAAGCATTATTTATCTTGATAAAAACATAGAATTAAATGAATTTGTCAATGGCTTCTCAATCTCATGACCAAATAAAAAGGAATCACATTCTCCTATCCATCCTATTTGAGCAATTCCCCACTTCTTCTCACTATGATCCAATGCAAAATGTACAAAACAATCAATTGGAAAAACTCCTTCACAATCATACACAAACAAAAAATAAAAATAAATAAAATTGCATCCAAATTACAATAATAAATAATGAAACAAGAGCCAAAAGAAGAAGAAATCATAGCACACACCACAGCAACACGAGTAGCATCACCAAGCATAGGATCAAAGTAAGTAACAGTATCCCCTTCCATTCCCATAATCCTTTTGGTAAGGCACCTCTTAGGGTCCAACGGTGACCGAATCACAACCAAGTCACCATGCCGAACCTTCCCAAGCCTCTGAGACACGTGTTCAACCAAAACGATGTCGCCTACCATGTTGAGTGTGGGTAGCATACTAGGCCCATACACCTGCAAGTAGAAGAGTGAAATTTCTTTCAATTGAACCAAATGGGTGTCCGAAAATCACAAAAAGTTCGAAACTTTGCGTTACGTGAGTTGGGGAACAGAAGTAGGTGTCCGTAATGTGAAGGCAACAGAGGAACTTCACTGCTATGGCTGTTCGGTCCATAGCTTCCTTTGCAATGCCTCTCCATTGTGACATGTAACTCACCAGTTTCATCTCTCTCTCTCTCTCCCTCTCCCTCTCCCTCTCTATCTCTGTCTCTCTCTCTCTCGCTGCTTTTGTGTTATGTACTTATGTTCTCTGTTTTATTTTTTTTATTTTTATTTGTTTTGGTCGAAATGTTCTGTTATTTTAAGCTTATCTTTACTTCTAAGATGAATTTTACGGTAATTAAGTTTTGCTTAATTTATTTTTTTTAATAAATTTTAAATATTTAATAATTATTTGTTTTTATATTTTTAAAATTAAATATTAATTTTTTATTTTTTTAGTAAATTATTAAACAAACACTTTTAAACATCATAATAATTAGTTACTTTTAATATACATTATTGAAATCTTGGAACATCTAAACAATAGTAGTAATGTAGTGTACTAGTGTAAGGATGCAATTTAAAGCTTTTTCTTTTTTCCTTTGTTGGTAGATGAAATTTAGAGTCTTATATAATATGATAACAAATAGTCATGTGCTAATATTTATTAGATTTAACTGGAATATACTATTATACTGTGAATTTTTTATTTTTATAAATTAAATAAATACTAAAATTATCAAAATAAATATTTTTATGAGTATTTACCATTTTAAATAATCTTGTCATATCTTGTTTACACTATGTCAAGTATGTCGAAAACGTGTATATCTCGTTTACAGTGTGGTGCACAAAATTGTGATTCACACTTTTCACAACTCCGCAGAACTAACCAGCAAGTGCACTGGGTCGTTTAAGTAATACCTTACGTGAGTAAGGGTCGATCCCACGGAGATTGTCGGCTTGAAGCAAGCTATGGCTATTTTGTAAATCTTAGTCAGGAGATTAATGATAAGAGTGATTGTATTTATGAAAAATAAATAACATGAAATAAACGGTACTTGTGATTCAGTAATGGAGAACAGATTGAGGTTTTGGAGATGCTCTATCTTCTGAATCTCTACTTTCCTACTGTCTTCTTCTTCACGCACGCAAGTCTCCTTCCATGGCAAGCTGTATGTTGGTGGATCACCGTTGTCAATGGCTACCATCCATCCTCTCAGTGAAAATGGTCCAAATGCACTGTCACCGCACGGCTAATCATCTGTCGGTTCTCACTCATGTTGGAATAGAATCCATTGATTCTTTTGCGTCTGTCACTACGCCCAACACTCGCGAGTTTGAAACTCGTCACAGTTATCCCTTCCCAGATCCTACTCGGAATACCACAGACAAGGTTTAGACTTTCCGGATCTCAGGAATGGTCGCCAATAATTCTAGCCTATACCACGAAGACTATGATCGTGAACCAGGAGGCTAAGAGCTACACACTCAAGCTAGTGCAAATAGAACGGAGGTGGTTGTCAGGCACGCGTTCATAGGTGAGAATAATGATGAGTGTCACGGATCATCACATTCATCAGGGTGAAGTGCGAGTGAATATCTTAGAATAGAAACAAGCGTGATTGAATGAAAAACAGTAGTAATTGCATTAATTCATCGAAACACAGCAGAGCTCCTCACCCCCTACCATGGGGTTTAGAGACTCATGCCGTCAGAAATACAATGTGAAGTGTAAAAATGTCATGAGGTACATAGTAAGTCTCTAAAAGTTGTTTTTATACTAAACTAGTAGCTAGGGTTACAGAAAATAACTAACTAAGTGCAGGTAGTGCAGAAATCTTGTTCCGGGGCCCACTTGGTGTGTGCTTGGGCTGATTATTGAGCTTTACACGTGTAGAGGCTTCTCTTGGAGTTAAACGCCAGGTTGCAACTTATTTGTGGCGTTTAACTCTGGTTTGTAACCTATTTTTGGCGTTTAACTTCAGAATAGGGCAGGAATTCGGCGTTTGAACGCCAGTTTGCATCGTCAAAACTCAGGCAAAGTATGGACTATTATATATTGCTGGAAAGCCCTGGATGTCTACTTTCCAACGCAATTGATAGCGCGCCAATTGGATTTATGTAGCTCCAGAAAAACCATTTCGAGTGCAGGGATGTCAGAATCCAACAGCATCTGTAGTCCTTTTTCAGCCTCTGAATCAGATTTTTGCTCAGGTCCCTCAATTTCAGCCAGAAAATACCTGAAATCACAGAAAAACACACAAACTCATAGTAAAGTCCAGAAATTTGAATTTTGCATAAGAACTAAGAAAAACATAGTAAAAACTAACTAAATCATACTAAAAACTACCTAAAAACAATGCCAAAAAGCGTATAAATTATCCGCTCATCACAACACCAAACTTAAATTGTTGCTTGTCCCCAAGCAACTGAAAATCAAATAGGATAAAAAGAAGAGAATATACTATAAATTCCAAAATATCAATGAAACTTAGCTCCAATTAGATGAGCGGGACTAGTAGCTTTTTGCTTCTGAACAGTTTTGGCATCTCACTTTATCCTTTTGAAGTTCAGAATGGTTGGCATCTATAGGAACTTAGAATCCAGATAGTGTTATTGATTCTCCTAGTTCAGTATGTTGATTCTTGAACACAGCTACTTTATGAGTCTTGGTCGTGGCCCTAAGTACTTTGTTTTCCAGTATTACCACCGGATACATAAATGCCACAAACACATAACTGGGTGAACCTTTTCAGATTGTGACTCAACTTTGCTAGAATCCCCAATTAGAGGTGTCCAGGGTTCTTAAGCACACTCTTTTTGCTTTGGATCACGACTTTAACCGCTCAGTCTCAAGCTTTTCACTTGACACCTTCACGCCACAAGCACATGGTTAGGGACAGCTTGGTTTAGCCGCTTAGGCCAGGATTTTATTCCTGTGGGCCCTCCTATCCACTGATGCTCAAAGCCTTGGATCCTTTTTACCCTTGCCTTTTGGTTTAAAGGGTTACTGGCTTTTTGCTCTTGTCTTTTGGTTTAAAGAGCTCTTGGCTTTTTCTGCTTGCTTCTTTTTTTTTATCATTTATTTTTTTCTTTTTTTTTGCCATTTTTTTTCGCAAGCCTTTGCTTTTCACTACTTTTTCTTGCTTCAAGAATCAATTTTATGATTTTTCAAATTATCAAATAACATTTCTCCTTTTTCATCATTCTTTCAAGAGCCAACAATTTTAACATTCATAAACAACAAATTCAAAAGACATATGCACTATTCAAGCATTCATTCAGAGAAACAAAAAGTATTGTCACCACATCAAAATAATTAAACTAATTTCAAGGATGAATTCGAAATCATGTACTTCTTGTTCTTTTGTGATTAAAAATATTTTTCATTTAAGAAAGGTGATGGATTCATAGGACATTCATAGCTTTAAGGCATAGACACTAGACACCAATGATCATGTAAGAAAGAACAAATATAAATAAACATAAAGCATAGAGAACGAAAACAGAAAAAATAAATAGACAAGGAGATTAAGGAACGGGTCCACCTTAGTAAGGGTGGTGTCTTCTTCCTCTTGAAGAATCAATGGTGCTCTTGAGCTCCTCTATGTCTCTTCTTTGCCTTTGTTGCTCCTCCCTTATAGCTCTTTGATCTTCTCTAATCTCATGGAAGGTGCCATATGGTTATCGAAAATTAAAAAGCGGGACTTTTTCCACACCAAAGTTAAAATGTTTGCTCGTCCTCGAGCAAAAGAAGAAAGAAAGGAGGAGATGGAGATGTGTGGTGGGTTCGGCCAAGGGAGGGTGATAGTGTGTATGAGGGGTTTATGATGGATGGATGTGAGTGGTGAAGAGAGTATGGAAAAGAGGGTGGGGTAGGTGGGGATCCTGTGGGGTCCACAGATCCTGATGGGTCAAGGACTTAGCATCCCTGCTCCATTGAGGCGTGCAAAACGCCCTTAGAGTGCAATCCTGGCATTTAACGCCAGACTGCTGCTTTCTTCTGGTGTTAAAAGCCAGCTTTTCCCCCTTTCTTGGCGTTGAACGCCAACTTGGTGCTTGTTTCTGGCGTTAAACGCCAAGTTGTAGCCTGTTTCTGGCGTTTAACGCCAGCTTGATGCTTCTTTCTGGCGTTAAATGCCAGTCTGATGCTTCTTACTCGCATTTAAACGCCAGTAAGTCTATCCTCCAGGGTGTGCTATTTTTTATGCTGTTTGTGATTCTGCTTTAATTCTGCAGCTGTTTTTATGACTCCTCATGATCATCAACCTAAAGAAAATATGAAATAACAATGGAAAATGAAATGAAAAAGTAATTAACATAGATAAATAAGATTGGGTTGCCTCCCAATAAGCGCTTCTTTACTGTCAATAGCTTGACATTACTGAGCCTTATAGTTTGCAGTATCTGCAAACCATGGAGCTTCCTGAATAGCAAATAATTGCTCATCCAGAAAGGTTTCAGAGATCTCAGTAAGAGGGAAGGACGCTCCTGCTACTGGTTCTATCCGGGACAAGTGATCAGCTACTTGATTCTCTGTCCCTTTTCTGTCTTTTATTTCTATATCAAACTCTTGTAGAAGCAACACCCATCTTATGAGTCTGGGTTTTGAATCTTGCTTTGCAAGGAGATATTTTAGAGCAGCATGGTCAGTGTACACAATCACTTTTGATCCCACTAAATAAGATCTGAACTTGTCAATGGCATAAACCACTGCAAGCAACTCATTTTCTGTGGTTGTGTAATTCTTCTGTGCGTCATTCAAAACACGGCTAGCATAGTAAATGATGTGCAGAAGCTTGTTATGCCTCTGTCCCAATACTGCTCCAATGGCATGGTCACTGGCATCACACATTAGTTCGAATGGTAATGTCCAGTCTGGTACAGAAATGATAGGTGCTGTGACCAACTTAGCCTTCAGAGTCTCAAAGGCCTGCAAACACCCTGTGTCAAAGACAAATGGTATGTCAGCAGCTAGCAGATTGCTCAGAGGTTTTGCAATTTTTGAAAAATCCTTTATAAACCTCCTATAGAATCTCGCATGCCCCAGAAAGCTTCTGATTGCCTTAACATTGGTGGGTGGTGGTAATTTTTCAATTACCTCTACCTTAGCTTGATCCACCTCTATTCCCTTGTTCGAAATTTTATGCCCAAGGATAATTCCTTCAGACCATAAAGTGACATTTTTTCCAATTTAAAATCAGATTAGTCTCTTGGCATCTTTTCAGAACAAGTGCTAGATGGTTAAGGCAGGAGCTAAATGAGTCTTCAAATACTGAGAAGTCATCCATGAAGACTTCCAAAAATTTCTCTACCATATCAGAGAAGATAAAGAGCATGCATCTCTGAAAGGTTGCAAGTGCATTGCACAGACCAAAAGGCATTCTTCTGTATGCAAATACTCCAGATGGACATGTGAATGCTATTTTCTCTTGGTCCTGAAGATCTACTGCAATTTGGTTATAACCTGAATAGCCATCCAAAAAGTAGTAGTATTCATGACCTGCTAGTCTCTCTAGCATCTGGTCTATGAATAGTAAAGAAAAATGATCCTTCCTGGTGGCTGTATTGAGCCTTCTGTAGTCAATACACATACGCCACCCTGTAACTGTTCTTGTAGGAACCAGTTCATTCTTTTCATTATGAACCACTGTCATTCCTCCCTTCTTAAGGACAACATGGACAGGGCTCACCCAGGGGCTATCAGAAATAGGATAAATAATTCTAGCCTCTAGTAACTTAGTGACCTCTTTCTGCACCACCTCTTTCATGGCGGGATTTAGCCGCCTCTGTGGTTGAACCACTGGCTTAGCATCATCCTCCAATAGGATCTTGTGCATGCATCTGGCTGGGCTAATGCCCTTAAGATCACTTATGGACCACCCAAGAGCTGTCTTGTGTGTCCTTAGCACTTGAATTAGTGCTTTCTCTTCCTGTGGCTCTAAAGCAGAGCTTATGATTACAGGAAAAGTGTCACCTTCTCCCAGAAATGCATATTTCAGGGATGGTGGTAGTGGTTTGAGCTCGGGTTTAGGAGGTTTCTCCTCTTCTTGAGGAGTCTTCAGAGGTTCTTTTGTTTCCTCTGGTTCCTCCAGATCAGGCTGAACATCTTTAAAATTATCCTCTAGCTCTGATTCAAGACTCTCAGTCATATTGACCTCTTCCACCAGGGAGTCAATAATATCAACGCTTAGGCAGTCTTCTGATGTGTCTGGATGCTGCATAGCTTTGACAACATTCAACCTAAACTCATCCTCATTGACTCTCAGGGTTATCTCCCCTTTTTGGACGTCAATGAGGGTTCGTCCAGTTGCTAGGAATTGTCTTCCTAGAATGAGAGTTGCACTCTTGTGCTCCTCCATTTCCAGCACTACAAATCAGTAGGGAAGGCAAATGGCCCAACCTTGACAATCATGTCCTCAATTATGCCTGATGGGTATTTAATGGAGCCATCAGCAAGTTGAAGACAGATCCGGGTTGGTTTGACCTCTTCATTCAAGCCAAGCTTTCTGATAGTGGATGCAGGGATTAGGTTGATACTTGCCCCAAGATCACATAGAGCTGTCTTGGTACAAGCACCCTCTAATGTGCCGGGTATCATAAAGCTTCCGGGATCCTTAAGCTTTTTTGGTAAGCTTGTTAGGATGACTGCACTGCATTCTTCAGTGAGAAAAACTTTTTCTGTTTCTCTCCATTCCTTCTTATGACTTAAGATCTCTTTCATGAACTTAGCATAAGAGGGTATTTGCTCAAGTGCCTCTGCAAACAGAATCTTTATTTCAAGAATCCTGAAATAGTCTGCAAAGCGGGCAAATTATTTATCCTGTTCTACTTGGTAGAGCTTCTGAGAATAAGCCATTTTGGCTTTATATTCTTCAACCTTAGTTGCTGCAAGTTTATTTTCTACAGAGGCAAGTTGAGAAGCCTTCTTGAGGGAGTTATTATCAGCACTTGCAGGTGTCTGATCCCTCACTGGCATTTGAACGCCAGAACTGGACATGGATTGGGCGTTTAACGCCAATTTTTCACCCTTTTCTGGCGTTTGAACGCCAGACTTGTTCCTCTCTGGGCTCTTACTGTCTTCAGAGGAATTTTGGGTAGCAGGTTGCTCATCCTCTGTCAGCTGTTTTTTTCTTGGCTTTCTACTACTTTGAGTTGAGGTATTTAACATTTTTCCACTTCTTAATTGAACTGCTTGGCACTCCTCTGTTATCTGTTTTGATAACTGCTGTTTTGTCTGGTTAAATTGTGATTCCATATCCTTGTTAGCAATTTTGGTTTCTTGTAGCATCTCCTTAAATTCTGCTAACTGCCTTGTTATAGAAGATAGTTGCTAATTGAGTTCAACAACTTGTTCCTGAGGACTAAAGTCAGTTGATACTGCCTTAGCTTCTTCTTTCATGGAGGACTCATCACTTATGTACAGATGCTGATTTCTGGCAACTATATCAATAAGCTCTTGAGCCTCTTCAATGGTCTTTCTCATGTGTATAGATCCACCAGCTGAATGGTCTAGAGATACCTAAGCTTTTTCTGTAAGCCCGTAGTAGAAGATGTCTAACTGCACCCACTCTGAAAATATTTCAGAGGGGCATTTCCTTAGAATCCCTCTGTACCTCTCCCAGGCGTTATAAAGGGATTCATCATCCTCTTGTTTAAAGCCTTGGATATTCAGCCTTAGCTTTGTCATCCTTTTTGGAGGGAAATATTGATTCAGGAATTTGTCTGATAACTGTTTCCATGTTCTTATGCTTGATGTAGGTTGGTTATTTAACCACCTCTTAGCTTGATCTTTTACAGCAAATGGAAACAGTAATAATCTGTAGACATCCTGATCTACTTTCTTGTCACGTACTGTGTCAGCAATTTGCAAGAACTGTGCCAGAAACTCAGTAGGTTCTTCCAGCGGAAGACCGGAATACTTGCAATTTTGCTGCACCATGACAATGAGCTGAGGATTTAGCTCAAAACTGCTTGCTCTGATGGGAGGTATACAGATACTACTCCCGTATACAGCAGTAATGGGGTTAGCATATGACCCCAGAGTCCTTCTGGACTGTTCATTTCCACTTAAGTCCATGATGGAGAAAAGGGAATTGATATGAATTACAAATAAAATATAATTTTATTTTATTTTATATAAAAAATGGACAAATAAAAAATAATTTAAAATAAAGTAATTAGAAATTAAAATATAGATTTCGAAAAGTAAAAGGAAAAGGAAAAATAAATTCGAAAACCAAATTAATTGCTTAATTAAGAAGATTTGAAAAACTTTAGATATGATTTTTGAAAAAGATTTTGAATTTTGAAATTTTAAAACTAAAATAGGAAAAAATAAAAATTTTAAAATAGAAATTTGAATTTTTTGAATGAGATTTTCAAAAATTCAATTAGTTAGAGAGAAAAGATACTTTTGAAATTAATAAGGAAAGAGAAAAACAATATAATGACACCAAACTTAGAATTTTTAGATCAAAACAGAGAAAATAAACAGGAAAACTTTGAATATCAAGATGAACACCAAAAGTAACTTTTGAAAAATTTTTAAGAAAACTAAAACACAAAGGACACCAAACTTAAAAATTTTTATACTTTGAACACTAATAATTCAAAAAAATGAAAGAAAAATAAAATCATGCAATTGACACCAAACTCAAAATATGAAACTAAACTCAAACAGAAAAACTCAATTATTAGTTTATAAAAATTTTCAAAAAATTTAAAAAGAGAAAATAAGGATTTTAAAAGAATTTCAACCAAAAACAATAATAGAAGACTCTAAACCAAAAAGAAAAATTTTTCCTAATCTAAGCAACAAAATAAACCGTCAGTTGTCCAAACTCGAACAATCCCCGGCAACGACGCCAAAAACTTGGTGCACGAAATTGTGATTCACACTTTTCACAACTCCGCACAACTAACCAGCAAGTGCACTGGGTCGTCCAAGTAATACCTTACGTGAGTAGGGTCGATCCCACGGAGATTGTCGGCTTGAAGCAAGCTATGGCTATTTTGTAAATCTTAGTCAGGAGATTAATGATAAGAGTGATTGTATTTATGAAAAATAAATAACATGAAATAAACGGTACTTGTGATTCAATATTGGAGAACAGATTGAGGTTTTGGAGATGCTCTGACTTCTGAATCTCTACTTTCCTACTGTCTTCTTCTTCACGCACGCAAGTCTCCTTCCATGGCAAGCTGTATGTTGGTGGATCACCGTTGTCAATGGCTACCATCCATCCTCTCAGTGAAAATGTTCCAAATGCGCTGTCACCGCACGACTAATCATCTGTCGGTTCTCACTCATGTTGGAATAGAATCCATTGATTCTTTTGCGTCTGTCACCACGCCCAACACTCGCGAGTTTGAAGCTCGTCACAGTCATCCCTTCCCAGATCCTAATCAGAATACCACAGACAAGGTTTAGACTTTCTGGATCTCAGGAATGGCCGCCAATAATTCTAGCCTATACCACGAAGACTATGATCGTGAACCAGGAGGCTAAGAGATACACACTCAAGCTAGTGCAAATAGAACGGAGGTGGTTGTCAGGCACGCGTTCATAGGTGAGAATGATGATGAGTATCACGGATCATCACATTCATCAGGGTGAAGTGCGAGTGAATATCTTAGAATAGAAACAAGCGTGATTGAATGAAAAATAGTAGTAATTGCATTAATTCATCGAAACACAGCAGAGCTCCTCACCCCCTACCATGGGGTTTAGAGACTCATGCCGTCAAAAATACAATGTGAAGTGTAAAAATGTCATGAGGTACATAGTAAGTCTCTAAAAGTTGTTTTTATACTAAACTAGTAGCTAGGGTTACAAAAAATAAGTAACTAAGTGCAGGTAGTGCAGAAATCCACTTCCGGGGTCCACTTGGTGTGTGCTTGGGCAGATCATTGAGCTTTATACATGTAGAGGCTTCTCTTGGAGTTAAACGCCAGGTTTCAATCTGTTTGTGGCGTTTAACTCTAGTTCGTAACCTGTTTTTGGCGTTTAACTTCAAAATAGGGCAGGAAGTCAGCATTTGAACGCCAGTTTGCGTCATCAAAACTCAGGCAAAGTATGAACTATTATATATTGCTGGAAAGCCCCGGATGTCTACTTTCCAACACAATTGAGAGTGCGCCAATTGGGTTTCTATATCTCTAGAAAATCTATTTTGCGTGCAGCGAGGTTAGAATCCAACAACATCTGTAGTCCTTTTTCAGCCTCTGAATCATATTTTTGCTCAGGTCCCTCAATTTCAGCCAGAAAATACCTGAAATCACAGAAAAACACACAAACTCATAGTAAAGTCCAGAAAAGTGAATTTTGCATAAAAACTAATAAAAACATAGTAAAAACTAACTAAATCATACTAAAAACTACCTAAAAATAATGCCAAAAAGCGTATAAATTATCCACTCATCACAACACCAAACTTAAATTATTGCTTGTCCCCAAGCAACTGAAAATCAAATAGGATAAAAAGAAGAGAATATACTATAAATTCTAAAATATCAATGAAACTTAGCTCCAATTAGATGAGCGGGACTAGTAGCTTTTTGCTTCTGAACAGTTTTGGCATCTCACTTTATCCTTTTGAAGTTCAGAATGGTTGGCATCTATAGGAACTCAGAATCCAGATAGTGTTATTGATTCTTCTAGTTCAGTATGTTGATTCTTGAACACAGCTACTTTATGAGTCTTGGCCGTGGCCCTAAGCACTTTGTTTTCCAATATTACCACCGGATATATAAATGCCACAGACACATAACTGGGTGAACCTTTTCAGATTGTGACTCAGCTTTGCTAGAGTCCCCAATTAGAGGTGTCCAGGGTTCTTAAGCACACTCTTTTTGCTTTGGATCACAACTTTAACCGCTCAGTCTCAAGCTTTTTACTTGACACCTTCACGCCACAAGCACATGGTTAAGGACAGCTTGGTTTAGCCGCTTAGGCCAGGATTTTATTCCTGTGGGCCCTCCTATCCACTGATACTCAAAGCCTTGGATCCTTTTTACCCTTGCCTTTTTGTTTAAAGGGTTACTGACTTTTTGCTCTTGCCTTTTGGTTTAAAGAGCTCTTGACTTTTTCCGCTTGCTTCTTTTTTTATCATTTATTTTTTTTTCTTTTTTTTCTTTTTTTTGCTATTTTTTTTCGCAAGCCTTTGCTTTTCACTACTTTTTCTTGCTTCAAGAATCAATTTTATGATTTTTCAGATTATCAAATAACATTTCTCCTTTTTCATCATTCTTTCAAGAGCCAACAATTTTAACATTCATAAACAACAAATTCAAAAGACATATGCACTATTCAAGCATTCATTCAGAGAAACAAAAAGTATTGTCACCACATCAAAATAATTAAACTAATTTCAAGGATGAATTCGAAATCATGTACTTCTTGTTCTTTTGTGATTAAAAACATTTTTCATTTAAGAAAGGTGATGGATTCATAGGACATTCATAGCTTTAAGGCATAGACACTAGACACTAATGATCATGTAAGAAAGACACAAACATAAATAAACATAAAGTATAGAGAACGAAAATAGAAAAAATAAATTGACAAGGAGATTAAGGAACGGGTCCACCTTAGTAAGGGTGGTGTCTTCTTCCTCTTGAAGAACCAATGCTGCTCTTGAGCTCCTCTATGTCTCTTCCTTACCTTTGTTGCTCCTCCCTTATAGCTCTTTGATCTTCTCTAATCTCATGGAAGGTGCCATATGGTTATGGAAAATTAAAAAGTGGGTCTTTTTCCACACCAAACTTAAAATGTTTGCTCGTCCTCGAGTAAAAGAAGAAAGAAAGGAGGAGATGGAGATGTGTGGTGGGTTCGGCCAAGGGAGGGTGATAGTGTGTATGAGGGGTTTATGATGGATGGATGTGAGTGATGAAGAGAGTATGGAAAAGAGGGTGGGGTAGGTGGGGATCCTGTGGGGTCCACAGATCCTGAGGGGTCAAGGACTTAGCATCCCTGCTCCATTGAGGCGTGCAAAACGCCCTTAGAGTGCAATCCTGGCGTTTAACGCCAGACTGCTGCTTGCTTCTGGCGTTAAACGCCGGCTTTTCCCCCTTTCTTGGTGTTGAACGCCTACTTGGTGCTTGTTTTTGGCGTTAAACGCCAAGCTGTAGCCTGTTTCTGGCGTTTAACGCCAGCTTGATGCTTCTTTCTGGCGTTAAATGCCAGTCTGATGCTTCTTACTGGCGTTTAAACGCCAGTAAGTCTATCCTCCAGGGTGTGCTATTTTTTATGCTGTTTTTGATTATGCTTTAATTCTGCAGCTGTTTTTATGACTCCACATGATCATCAACCTAAAGAAAACATAAAATAACAATGGAAAATGAAATGAAAAAGTAATTAACATAGATATATAAGATTGGGTTGCCTCCCAATAAGCGCTTCTTTACTGTCAATAGCTTGACATTATTGAGCCTTACAGTTTGCAGTGTTTGCAAACCACGGAGCTTCCTGAATAGCAAACAATTGCTCATCCAGAAAGGTTTCAGAGATCTCAGTAAGAGGGAGGGACACTCCTGCTATTGGTTCTATCCGGGACAGGTGATCAGCTACTTGATTCTCTGTCCCTTTTCTATCTCTTATTTCTATATCAAACTCTTGCAGAAGCAACACCCATTTTATAAGTCTGGGTTTTGAATCCTGCTTTGCGAGGAGATATTTTAGAGCAGCATGGTCAGTGTACACAATCACTTTTGATCCCACTAAATAAGATTTGAACTTGTCAATGGCATAAACCACTGCAAGAAACTCCTTTTCTGTGGTTGTGTAATTCTTCTGTGCGTCATTCGAAACACGGCTAGCATAGTAAATGATGTGCAGAAGCTTGTTATGCCTCTGTTCCAATACTGCACCAATGGCATGGTCACTGGCATCACACATTAGTTCGAATGGTAATGTCCAGTCTGGTACAGAAATGACAGGTGCTGTGACCAACTTAGCCTTTAGAGTCTCAAAGGCCTGCAAACACCCTGTGTCAAAGACAAATGGTATGTCAGCAGCTAGCAGATTGCTCAGAGGTTTTGCGATTTTTGAAAAATCCTTTATAAACCTCCTATAGAATCCCGCATGCCCCAGAAAGCTTCTGATTGCCTTAACATTGGTGGGTGGTGGTAATTTTTTAATTACCTCTACCTTAGCTTGATCCACCTCTATTCTCTTGTTCAAAATTTTATGCCCAAGGACAATTCCTTCAGTCACCATAAAGTGACATTTTTTCCAATTTAAAACCAGGTTAGTCTCTTGGCATATTTTCAGAACAAGTGCTAGATGGTTAAGACAGGAGCTAAATGAGTCTCCAAATACTGAGAAGTCATCTATGAAGACTTCCAGAAATTTTTCTACCATATCAGAGAAGATAGAGAGCATGCACCTCTGAAAGGTTGCAGGTGCATTGCACAGACCAAAAGGCATTCTTCTGTATGCAAATACTCCAGATGGACATGTGAATGCTGTTTTCTCTTGGTCCTGAGGATCTACTGCAATTTGGTTGTAACCTGAATAGTCATCCAAAAGCAGTAGTATTCATGACCTGCTAGTCTCTCTAGCATCTGGTCTATGAATGGTAAAGGAAAATGATCCTTCCTGGTGGCTGTATTGAGCCTTCTGTAGTCAATACACATACGCCACCCTGTAACTGGTCTTGTAGGAACCAGTTCATTCTTTTCATTATGAACCACTGTCATTCCTCCCTTCTTAGGGACAACATGGATAGGGCTCACCCAAGGGCTATCAGAAATAGGATAAATAATCTCAGCCTCTAGTAACTTAGTGACCTCTTACTACACCACGTCCTTCATGGCGGGATTTAGCCGCCTCTGTGGTTGAACCACTGGCTTAGCATCATCCTCCATAGGATCTTGTGCATGCATTTGGCTGGGCTAATGCCCTTAAGATCACTTATGGACCACCCAAGAGCTGTCTTGTGTGTCCTTAGCAACTGAATTAGTGCTTTCTCTTCCTGTGGCTCTAAAGCAGAGCTTATGATTACAGGAAAAGTGTCACTTTCTCCCAGAAATGCATATTTCAGGGATGGTGGTAGTGGTTTGAGTTCGGGTTTAGGAGGTTTCTCCTCTTCCTGAGGAGTCTTCAGAGGTTCTTTTATTTCCTCTGGTTCCTTCAGATCAGGCTGAACATCTTTAAAAATGTCCTCTAGCTCTTATTCGAGACTCTCAGTCATATTGACCTCTTCCACCAGGGAGTCAATAATATCAACGCTCAGGCAGTCTTCTGATGTGTATGGATGCTGCATAGCTTTGACAACATTCAACCTAAACTCATCCTCATTGACTCTCAGGGTTATCTTCCCTTTTTGGACGTCAATGAGAGTTTGTCCAGTTGCTAGGAATGGTCTTCCTAGAATGAGAGTTGTACTCTTGTGCTCCTCTATTTCCAGCACTACAAAGTCAGTAGGGAAGACAAATGGCCTAACCTTGACAATCATGTCTTCAATTATGCCTGATGGGTATTTAACGGAGCCATCAGCAAGTTGAAGACAGATCTGGGTTGGTTTGACCTCTTCAGTCAAGCCAAGCTTTCTGATAGTGGATGCAGGGATTAGGTTGATACGTGTCCCAAGATCACATAGAGCTGTCTTGGTACAAGCACCCTCTAATGTACATGGTATCATAAAGCTTCCGGGAACCTTAAGCTTTTCTCGTAAGCTTGTTAGGATGACTGTACTGCATTCTTCAGTGAGAAAAACTTTTTCTGTTTCTTTCCAAGCCTTCTTATGACTTAAGATCTCTTTCATGAACTTAGCATAAGAGGGTATTTGCTCAAGTACCTCTACAAATGGAATCTTTATTTCAAGAGTCCTGAGATAGTTTACAAAGCGGGCAAATTATTTATCCTGTTCTGCTTGGCAGAACTTCTGAGGATAAGGCATTTTGACTTTATATTCTTCAACCTTAGTTGCTGAAGGTTTATTTCCTACAGAGGCAGGTTGAGAAGCCTTCTTGAGGGAGTTATTATCAGCACTTGCAGGTGTCTGATCCCTCACTGGCGTTTGAACGCCAGAACTGGACATGGATTGGGCGTTTAACGCCAATTTTTCACCCTTTTCTGGCGTTTGAACGCCAGACTTGTTCCTCTCTGGGCTCTTACTGTCCTCAGAGGGATTTTGGGTAGCAGGTTACTCATCCTCTGTCAGCTGTTCTTTTCTTGGCTTTCTGCTGTTTTAAGTTGAGGTATTTAGCGTTTTTCTACTTCTTAATTGATCTGCTTGGCACTCCTCTGTTATGTGTTTTGATAACTGCTATTTTGTCTGATTAAATTGTGATTTCATATCCTTGTTAGTAATTTTGGTTTCTTGTAGCATCTCCTTAAATTCTGCTAACTGCCTTGTTATAGAAGATAGTTGCTGATTGAGTTCAGCAACTTGTTCCTGAGGACTAAAGTCAGTTGATACTGCCTTAGCTTCTTCTTTCATGGAGGACTCATCACTTATGTACAGATGTTGATTTCTAGCAACTATATCAATAAGCTCTTGAGCCTCTTCAATGGTCTTTCTCATGTGTATAGATCCACCAGCTGAGTGGTCTAGAGATACCTGAGCTTTTTTTGTAAGCCCGTAGTAGAAGATGTCTAACTGCACCCACTCTGAAAATATTTCAGAGGGGCATTTCCTTAGAATCCCTCTGTACCTCTCCCAGGCGTTATAAAGGGATTCATCATCCTCTTGTTTAAAGCCTTGGATGTCCAGCCTTAGTTGTGTCATCCTTTTTGGAGGAAAATATTGATTCAGGAATTTATCTGATAACTGTTTCCATGTTCTTATGCTTGCTGTAGGTTGGTTATTTAACCACCTCTTAGCTTGATCTTTTATAGCAAATAGAAACAGTAATAATCTGTAGACATCCTGATCTACTTTCTTGTCACGTACTGTGTCAGTAATTTGCAAGAACTGTGCCAGAAACTCAGTAGGTTCTTCCTGCGGAAGACCAGAATACTGGCAATTTTGCTGCACCATGACAATGAGTTGAGGATTTAGCTCAAAACTGCTTGCTCTGATGGGAGGTATACAGATACTACTCTCGTATGCAGCAATAATGGGGTTAGCATATGACCCCAAAGTCCTTTTGGACTGTTCATTTCCACTTAAGTCCATGATGGAGAAAAGGGAATTGATATGAATTGCAAATAAAATATAATTTTATTTTATTTTATATAAAAAAATGGACAAATAAAAATAATTTAAAATAAAGTAATTAGAAATTAAAATATAGATTTCGAAAAGTAAAAGAAAAAGAAAAAATAAATTCGAAAACCAAATTAATTGCTTAATTAAGAAGATTTGAAAAACTTTAGATATGATTTTTGAAAAAGATTTTGAATTTTGAAATTTTAAAACTAAAATAGGAAAAAATAAAAATTTTAAAATAGAAATTTGAAGTTTTTGAATGAGATTTTCGAAAATTCAATTAGTTAGAGAGAAAAGATATTTTTGAAATTAATGAGGAAAGAGAAAAATAATAAAATGACACCAAACTTAGAATTTTTAGATCAAAACAGAGAAAATAAACAGGAAAACTTTGAATATCAAGATGAACACCAAAAGTAACTTTTGAAAAATTTTAAAGAAAACTAAAACACAAAGGACACGAAACTTAAAAATTTTTATACTTTGAACACTAATAATACAAAAAAATGAAAGAAAAATAAAACTCATGCAATTGACACCAAACTTAAAATATGAAACTAAACTCAAACAGAAAAACTCAATTATTAGTTTATAAAAATTTTCAAAAAATTTAAAAAGAGAAAATAAGGATTTTAAAAGAATTTCAACCAAAAACAATAATAGAAGACTCTAAACCAAAAAGAAAAATTTTTCCTAATCTAAGCAACAAAATAAACCGTCAGTTGTCCAAACTCGAACAATCCCCGGCAACGACGCCAGAAACTTGGTGCACGAAATTGTGATTCACATTTTTCTCAACTCCGCACAACTAACCAGCAAGTGCACTGGGTCGTCCAAGTAATACCTTACGTGAGTAAGGGTCGATCCCACGGAGATTGTCGGCTTGAAGCAAGCTATGGCTATTTTGTAAATCTTAGTCAGGAGATTAATGATAAGAGTGATTGTATTTATGAAAAATAAATAACATGAAATAAACGGTACTTGTGATTCAGTAATGGAGAACAGATGGAGGATTTGGAGATGCTCTGTCTTCTGAATCTCTGCTTTCCTACTGTCTTCTTCTTCACGCACGCAAGTCTCCTTCCATGGCAAGTTGTATGTTGGTGGATCACCGTTCTCAATGGCTACCATCCATCCTCTCAGTGAAAATGGTCCAAATGCGCTGTCACCGCACGGCTAATCATCTATCGGTTCTCACTCATGTTGGAATAGAATCCATTGATTCTTTTGCGTCTATCTCTACGCCCAACACTCACGAGTTTGAAGCTCGTCACAGTCATCCCTTCCCAGATCCTACTCGGAATACCACAGACAAGGTTTAGACTTTCTGGATCTCAGGAATGGCCGCCAATAATTCTAGCCTATACCACGAAGACTATGATCGTGAACCAGGAGGCTAAGAGATACACACTCAAGCTAGTGCAAATAGAACGGAGGTGGTTGTCAGGCACGCGTTCATAGGTGAGAATAATGATGAGTGTCACGGATCATCACATTCATCAGGGTGAAGTGCGAGTGAATATCTTACAATAGAAACAAGCGTGATTGAATGAAAAACAGTAGTAATTGCATTAATTCATCAAAACACAGTAGAGCTCCTCCCCCCAACCATGGGGTTTAGAGACTCATGCCGTCAGAAATACAATGTGAAGTGTAAAAATGTCATGAGGTACATAGTAAGTCTCTAAAAGTTGTTTTTATACTAAACTATTAGCTAGGGTTACGGAAAATAAGCAACTAAGTGCAGGTAGTGCAGAAATCTACTTCCGGGGCCCACTTGGTGTGTGCTTGGGCTGATTATTGAGCTTTACACGTGTAGAGGCTTCTCTTGGAGTTAAACGCCAGGTTGCAACCTGTTTGTGGCGTTTAACTCTGGTTTGTAACCTGTTTTTGGCGTTTAACTTCAGAATAGGGCAGGAAGTCGGCGTTTGAACGCCGGTTTGCATCATCAAAACTCAAGCAAAGTATGGACTATTATATATTTCTGGAAAGCCCTGGATGTCTACTTTCCAACGCAATTGAAAGCGCACCAATTGGGTTTCTGTAGCTCCAGAAAATTTATTTCGCGTGCAGGGAGGTCAGAATCCAACAGCATCTGTAGTCCTTTTTCAGCCTCTGAATCAAATTTTTGCTCAGGTCCCTCAATTTCAGCCAGAAAATACCTGAAATCATAGAAAAACACACAAACTCATAGTAAAGTCCAGAAAAGTGAATTTTGCATAAAAACTAATAAAAACATAGTAAAAACTAACTAAATCATACTAAAAACTACCTAAAAACAATGCCAAAAAGCATATAAATTATCCGCTCATCACAACACCAAACATAAATTATTGCTTGTCCCCAAGCAACTGAAAATCAAATAGGATAAAAAGAAGAGAATATACTATAAATTCCAAAATATCAATGAAACTTAGCTCCAATTAGATGAGCGGGACTAGTAGCTTTTTGCTTCTGAACAGTTTTGGCATCTCACTTTATCCTTTGAAGTTCAGAATGGTTGGCATCTATAGGAACTCAGAATTCAGATAGTGTTTTTGATTCTCTTAGTTCGGTATGTTGATTCTTGAACACAACTACTTTATGAGTCTTGTCCGTGGCCCTAAGCACTTTGTTTTCCAGTATTACCACCGGATACATAAATGCCACAAACACATAACTGGGTGAACCTTTTCAGATTGGGACTCAGCTTTGCTAGAGTCCCCAATTAGAGGTGTCCAGGGTTCTTAAGCACACTCTTTTTGCTTTCAATCACAACTTTAACCGCTCAGTCTCAAGCTTTTTACTTGACACCTTCACGCCACAAGCACATGGTTAAAGACAGCTTGGTTTAGCCGCTTAGGCCAGGATTTTATTCCTGTGGGCCCTCCTATCCACTGATGCTCAAAGCCTTGGATCCTTTTTACCCTTGCCTTTTGGTTTAAAGGGTTACTGGCTTTTTGCTCTTGCCTTTTGGTTTAAAGAGCTCTTGGCTTTTTCTGCTTGCTTCTTTTTTTATCATTTATTTTTTTCTTTTTTTTTTTGCCATTTTTTTTGCAAGCCTTTGCTTTTCACTACTTTTTCTTGCTTCAAGAATCAATTTTATGATTTTTCAGATTATCAAATAACATTTTTCCTTTTTCGTCATTCTTTCAAGAGCCAACAATTTTAACATTCATAAATAATAAATTCAAAAGACATATGCATTTTTGGCGTTTAACTTCAGAATAGGACAGGAAGTCGGCATTTGAATGCCAGTTTGCGTCATCAAAACTCAGGCAAAGTATGGACTATTATATATTGCTGGAAAGCCCTGGATGTCTACTTTTCAACGCAATTGAGAGCGCACCAATTGGGTTTCTGTAGCTCCAGAAAATCCATTTCGAGTGCAAGGAGGTCAGAATCCAACAGCATCTGCAGTCCTTTTTCAGCTTCTGAATCAGATTTTTGCTCAGGTCCCTCAATTTCAGCCAAAAAATACCTGAAATCACAGAAAAACACACAAACTCATAGTAAAGTCCAGAAATTTGAATTTTGCATAAAGCCTAATAAAAACATAGTAAAAACTAACTAAATCACATTAAAAACTACCTAAAAATAATACCAAAAAGCGTATAAATTATCCGCTCATCACAGTGTAAACGATATATATATATATATATATATATATATAGAACTATATCATCAATCTCACCTATCATGATTTACCAGGGTGCTTGATACCTGCTGCTCTCCATTGAACTGCCGTTTCACCCGATCTACGTGGTGAAAATGGATGATATTGAAGCATACTAGGGAGACGGCTGACAACCATGTCCCCCACTCCTCCTCCTCACGAAACCATGGCGGACACAGAGCCTGCAGGGCAGGGTCATCATAGACTCTCCACGCAAACTGAAGAAAAAAAAAGTATTAGACGAAAAGTTTCGAATTATACATATAATAACAATACAAAAGAACACGATTTCTATGTAATTATCCAAAATAAAAAACGAGCTTATTTTACAACTAACCTCGTCGAAATGTAGCAGGTCAAGGGAAACCCTCCAACGCAGGACCCTAACCTCATGTAATTATCCCTGCTCTACTGCGGCAATCCAATCAACCTAACACATCGAAAGCCGAGTATATACGGTTCGCTAAGTAACATACCAACAGTTCTGGGAAACTTATTTAACTCAAATAGATACAAAGACATTTCTCACCTCGCAGCCAGTGGGTACAGGTAGACGCCTCTATCTGGCGAACACCACTGGAGAAATCTCTGATAGATCCAGGACATCAACAACGGAGTGCAGCCAGCGATGTCTGTGACGCCCCGCTGAGCCGCCAGAGATAGGGACTGATACGTCCAGGCCAGCACAGCCGAGCCCCACGACAACACTCTACACTCCGTAAAGTCCCGGAGTAGCGGTAGCCAACGAAGGTGCACCAGATTGTTGGACTTGTCGGTCATCAGATACCCTCCGATCAATAACATGATATAACACCTGGCGTACTGTCGGAGGGTCTCGGGATCGTCTATCTAGAGTATTTGGCGAACATGATCCCGTAGCCACACAAGCTTCAACGTGAACAACTCCTTCCTCTGAGCTGCCTGCTGTGCTGCCACGGGAGGCCGGGCGCCGAGCAGCTGCTCCACCAATGCCCACGTCTCCGTACCGTACCACCTACCAAAGTCACGGAGGTACCCCCACGGGGTTACCATGGGCGCGTAGGCCCAAGTGGTACGCCATGTGCGTCTCTGGACGCCATCGCTCCACCAGTACCGAAATCAGGGAGTTGTCAAAAGTAAAATCCCTGAGTGACACGGTGTCGTCGAATCTGGCCTCAGCCAAATACGGGACGATGACATCCGGTGGAGGTAAAGTATGGCTCACTCGCCGGGACAGTAGCAGGCGAGACCTCTGATTAATTACAAAAAAAAAATTAATATTTAAAATATGTACAATCAATTATAACTTATAATTTTTTTTAACATTTAAAAAGTTTAATTTTACCTTCGATAATATTTATCTCCCAAAAGTTTTAAGATCAATTATTTTTATTATTAATTTTACTACAAATTAAATAACATAATACAACAAAATAAGTCCTAAATTTCTTATAAAATAAAAATAGAAAACCTTAATAACATAAACAGTTCTAAATTAAGTCTACAGATAACATTTATGTCATACAAACCTAGCACAAGCGGATAGAGTTCTAAATTAAGTCTACAGAACTAACTCCTAACTCATACACCAACATTCCAGATATACATGACTACCTTAACGATGTCAAAATCATTAAAATTAACAACCATAACGAAACTAATCTCGAAGTCGGCCGCCCCGACGTAATGTGTCATCTCATTCAACCTGTTTATGTCCTAGTCATTCCCCACTTGGCGCGCCATCACCGCTCGGGTCAAAGGTATAAGCAGAGAGGGTTAAAAGAGAAGAAAAGGATGTCAAAAAAGTGAAACTGGGACCCGAAAGTCAGCTGTAAACAACTTCCATATATAGGGGCGTACTGGCCATATCTCGTTTATAGTGTAAACAAGATGGCATTACACGTATCTCGTTTACACTGTAAACGAGATATACACGTGTCACGCTAACGTGTCATATCTCGTTTACAGTGTAAACGAGATACGTGTAATGCCATCTCGTTTACACTTTAAACGAGATATGGCAGGAAAATTTATTTCGGTAATTTCTCTAAAAAATGTTTATTTTTGAAAATATTATATTTATTTTATTTATAAAAATAAAAAATCCATTATACTGTTACTCACTATAAAAAAATGAAAAATTTTGTTGCCCAAGACTCTTCTAAAAAAATGATGATATTTTGTTGATCAACTTTTTTATTAACAATTATTCTCTACGTACAAATCATTTTACGAAATAAATCTATACAAGTTATTTATATTCACGTGCATACGTTCTTTTTCGTACTGCTGCTGTACGTTTTTCTTCTTCTTTTTCTTCTTCTTCATTATTTTTCTCTTTCGTTATCGACGTCATTAACACCACCAACTCCTCCTCCTCTTCGTTATTTTTCTCTTTCGTTATCATCGTCATTAACACCACCATATCCTTCTCCTCTTCTTCCTTCTTTTTTTATTAGAATTTCTTCTCCTCCTTTCTTTTCCTCCTTCTCCTCCATCATCTTCATCATCATGATCATCGTCATTACAGTCATCATCTTCTTCTTCTTATTGAAAGAAATGGCTTAATCGCTTTAGTAAAAATAGTAATTTTAAGTGCCTGGAGTAGATTCAAAATTTAAAAATTTTAATTTGAAAATATAAAGGTGAAATTTGATTTCAATGAATTTTTTTGAGTTGGAAAATGTATCTTTTTTAAAAGGTTTTTGTAAAAATGCGTACTGTCGCTTAAGCGACAGTACCGGCTCTAGTCTGCCCAGTACCACGTATTTTAGAAAAGAAGATTTTCAAAATTGATTTATTGTTTTGAAAGGAAAAAATAATATAGAATCGAAAATCGGGCACTAATCTTAAAGGTTTTGGCCCAAAATGGGCCAAATGGACCTAAAACGCTAACGGGTTGGATCGGGCCCAAGTTGGGTCCAAGCCCAACATATATAAGTGAGTTATGAAGCCATCTGGCCTCATTTTTTTCAGAAACAAGAGAGAGAGGGGCGGTGAGAAGAGAGAAGAGAGAAGAGAAGGGTTGGGGTTTCACTATTCACCATAACCTTATTTTGATCATATCTTGAGCTACGGAACTTTGATTGACGAGCCGTTTGCGGCCACGTGAAGCTCTCGTCGAGCTCTTCATTTCTATCTAAGAAAATCTGGTAAAAACTCTAAGCTCAAGCTCCAGTTTCCAGCCCTAGATTTCTACATTTTTGGGTTAGAGTTTTTGAGTAGATTTTGTGATTTTGCTTGTTTAGGTGATCTCTAGTAGCGGGTAATTATCGGACTTTGCCCCAATCACCGTTGGATAAGGTAAAAAACCTCTATATCATTGTGGTTTAGTGTAGTGTGAGCTTTAGTTGTTAATGCATGGTTATGTTGTATGTGTGAAGCTTGTTTTTGGAGTTGATTGTGGCTTTTAGTTTGGCTTTGGTGGTTTGGAGTTTGATAGAAGCTTGTTAGAGCCAAGCTTTTAGGTGTTTGCGCATATTGAAAATCGACCAAGGTATGGTTTCGGTTTCTTTTATGTAATATGTAATGTTTCTAGACACTTAGGCAAGTGAACCATATGATAGGATTGAATTGGATATATGGTTGTTTGTAGTATATGCATGATGATGGAGATTGAGAAAAATGTACATGTTGGGGTATGGTTGTGGTGGATTCTAATATGATGATGGATTGATATTAATTGCCAGTGGTTATTGATTTTTATGGGTGATGGTGATTGTTGAGGAATTATTAGTGCTAATGATATATTATGATGTTGGTTGATGTTGATGAGTGTGTATATTGATTGTGGAAATATGAATATTGATGTTGATGACAATTGGTGAAGGATGTGTGAGGATAATTTGAAGAATAAAGATTATGATGGATTTGGTTAATGTTAGATATTTTTTGGTGATGATTGTTGAAATTGATGAGGATTTGTAGTGGTTGTTGATGTTGTTGTTGGTTGATGATGATTATGAGTGTGGATTTATGATTGAATTGAAAATTTTGGATTGGTAGTGATATATGATGTAATGGTTGAGTGGTTTAGGTGTGAAATTGAGGAAATGATATGAAATGGTAAGATGTTGTGTGTGGTGGTATTTTATGATGATTGAGTAGGCTTTGATTTGGTTTTGAATTAAGACACTACAAGAAAAATACCCATTCAGCCACACTTTTTTTAGACTACATTTGAAAAGCGTAGCCTATTCTAGGAATAGGCTACGCTTTTCTCTATGTTTCCTTTTTGTAGGAGAATAGAAAACACATTTGTGGCATCACTTGAAAAGTGTCTCCTTAGATATTATAAATATCACTTATAAATGTAGCCTTATCTTAAGAGCTATGGGTTCACTTTTTACACCAAAGAGTGCACTTTTGAAGGGTAACTTATTTGTCAGGTTTCATGTGCGCTTTAAAAATGTTGCCTAATGTATCTCAGGTCAAATGTCCAACACTTAATAATTTTTTTTTCACTTTACAGCAAATAATAATATACAAATTAAACCCATCAAAAAAATAATATACAAATTAAACACAGCCAAATCAGATGAAACCAACGCGTAACCCTCACCCTCTTTAGCTGTTTTTACCTTCTTCTTCGCGCCCCTCATCTCCCCAAAATAGAGAAGACTCTGCACTCACCACTCCAGGAAGACTCCGCCATCACCACTCACCACTCACGGCGTCACCACTCTAGGAAGTCTTTGCACTCACTCATCTTCACCATTCACGACGTCGTCACTCATCTTCACCATACCGACGCTTCTCTTCTCTATGCGCTCACATCAGAACGACGCTACGCTCAACTGAAAGCCTCTCTTCATTCGGTCACCATCGTCGAGAAGGTATGCATCCAACTTCATTTGGTTTCTGAAATTTGAGAGAGTAGAGTTCTGATTTTAGGGTTTCAATTTAGGGGTTTGGTACCATAATCTGTGAACTTATGATTTGATAAACTGCAACGTAGGAGAACTCATTCTTGTATGTTCGTTCACCACAAACCCTAGGTCCGTTCTTCTATTGTCTTAGCTTGCGATTTTTTCAGCTACATTTCGATTTAGTTCATACTTTTCTGTGATTAACTTTATGGCCCATTTCATTTTTCGATCATTTAACGGCTTGAAAAATGATTAAAACTTAAATTTGTATCCTTTTATTTATTTTACTTGCTGATTGGGGTTGTTGTTAATGCAAAAATTCATCGACTTTGTTATTTTTTTCTTGATCAAATGAACCTATTCAGACATCTGGTGGCCGAATTTGTGTTTTTTTTATTATATATTTTTCTAATGGAATATTTGAATGTAGATGTTTTATGCTGAAGCAAATTGATGCTGAAGCAGTTAAAAAGCAGAGAGTGAAATAGAGTTTCTCTGAAAAATTTAATCATGTGAATTTGGTAGATTATATAATTGAATTCTGAATCTAACTTGCATCCATATCTACAATTACCATTTCTTGAACAATTTGGTGGATTGAGTTTAGAATTTTTAACATGCATTGTTGACTTCCCAGGAAGTGATTAGATGTATCCAAGTTAGTTTTAAAACTTGTTGGTTTTTTCTGATTTGAATTCTTCTTTTTTTTTCTTGCGAGATTCATGGTTTGGATTGAAATTTTGGGCTGTGGTCAGATTTAATTAGTATAGATACTATGCGAATTTAATTTTTTTATTCCAACTATTTGATCATTTGCTTGTTCCTGATTTAAGCTACAATAGTCAATAGGTTATTGAATTTAGAATGCTAAGTAATGCCATTCAAATAAATTTAATGAATATCTCATATCGTTGTTTCTGAATTGTGACTTCAACTCTTTAGAATTTTTTATCACTTGAGAAATTATACTATGTTATAGTTGGTGTTCTGAAGAAAAAACCAAAGTATGGACTCTATTTGGTTTGTGCATTGCTTCAAAACTTGTTGATTTGTTCTACTTTGGATTCTTCTTCTTTTTACCTCGTGAGATTCATGCTTTGGATTTGAATTTTGGGCTGTTATCAGATTGCTTGAGAATAGATACTATATAAATTAGAATTTTTTTAATCCAACTGTTTGATCATTTGCTTGTTCCAGATTTGAGCTACAATAGTCAATAGGTTATTGAATTTAGAATGCTAAGTAATGTTATTTAAATAAGCTTAATGAATATCTCATAAAGTAGTTTCACCTTCTTTAATTTCTCGTCTCTGAATGCCGTTATTAATTACTTTTTCACTTTTATTTGGGCCTTACACACACAATCTTCTGCCATTTGTGGACTCCCTAATTGACCCCTTTTTCGACGCCCATGAGTCACCCCTATCCTGCTGCTTCTATAGTTATAATTGACCCATTTCCCTAATCTGATTTTATAGGCACAATTTTAATTCCACTTTACATCTTCTGTTCTATCCTTTTTTTTTAGGTGCTCTCTCTATCATTTGGATTTGCTTCCTTTTGCTGCAGTTCATTTTGTGTTTTATTTAATTTTTTCTCCTTAAAATTCTCCTTTTGTTCTTGGTTCTTTTGGACATAAAATTATTATGAAAAAGATTTGAGATGTGTGATGCAGTAGCATCTATAATTTTTAGCTTTTTTTTCTGACATTTCACTTTGATTTGTGTATGTCCTATTATTTTCTAAATAAGTTACTGACCTAAATTGAATTTTGAAAAGCAAGATTTCTTCCTTTTATTTTCAGTTACTCAGTTACTCATGCTTTGGATTTGAATTTTGGGCAGTTATCAGATTGCTTGAGAAATAGATACTATACAAATTAAAATATTTTTATTCCAACTGTTTGATCATTTGCTTGTTCCTGATTTGAGCTACAATAGTCAATAGGTGACTTGTTGTATCCCCTGAATGTGATTGTTATTTTAAAGCAAAATACTTTGGTTTATTTAATTATTTATTCAAGCATAGTATGGTTTTGTTTTTTATTTTATGTTTTTGGTGATATGAAAAGAAGAGTAGTTTCAATTATCCTATGCTGCTCGGATATTGTATGTGTTATTAATATGTTAATTACTTTTTTTTTGTTATACTTTTTTAAATTATAATTATTTTTCTATATAATTATGCAGGATAATCCTGAAGATGCGAGTGAAGATTGAGATGCTTATCATGATGGTTTATTGACAAAGATGAAAATTGAAAGATGTATGGTTGATGATGATGTCTTTTATTAGAAGCAAAGATACATTTATATGATATAATATTTTGGTTTTTCCTAGTTTATTAGTAATAAACTCTAAGTGCATTATATGAGTATACTTATTCTAGTTTGAGATGTATGAATACTCAAAATTATGATTATCCCAATATTTTTGGTTCATTATATAATTATATTTTATTTCAGTATAATTTTTATTATTTAAAAATTATTGTATGGTATTATTATATATATATTCATTTTTATTTTATAATAATTAACTAATTTAATTAAAAATACAAGATTATATATATAATTATATTCTCAAATATTAGATTTTAGATAAAAAAATTGTTAGAAATTTCTGTTTATATATATATATATATATATATATAAATAGAAATTTAAAAAAAATGAGGGACAAAAGGCTACACTTATTTAGAGTAGCTATAGGTATACTATTTGCTACATTTATAAAGTGATGCAGTAGCCTTGAAAAGTGTAGCCTATTCTTTAGAATTATGGTAACCATTAGTGCTGAAAAGTGTAGCCTTAGGTCATGAACAACATCACTTAAAAAGCGTACTCTATTCTCAAAGGCCAGAAGCGTAGCCTTTGATACAGAAAAGCGTAGCCTTTGAGAATAGGAAACACTAGTATAGGCATCGCCTACAAAAGTGTCTCCGAAGCCTAAAAAGCGTAGCCTTTTCCTAAGGCATCATTTTTTTTCGTTTTTGGCTACACTTTTCAAGTGTACCTGAATGGGTGTTTTTCTTATAGTGAGAGTTGGTTAAAATTGAGGTTTAGAAATTTTTGGTAAAAATAGATTTTTGGCAAACTTTGACAGATCATAACTTGAGCCTCAAAGCTTAAATTTGCATGAAACTTATTTTAAATTAAAGATGGCTTTGAGAGCTTTAAGTTGATATAAAGTTTGTAGAGAATAGATTTTTGTAAGGGAAGTTATGATCAATCAAAGTTTGGTTTTGAAATCTGAATTCTGTGAATGCTGCAAAATTTGTGATTTCTGGTTTGTGTGCCCACGCACATCTTGTGTATTTTTGAAAGTGTGCGGATGCACAGCCTTGTGCGCATGCACACACAGGGGAAGGCTTGGTGATGAGAGCATTAGCACACCCTGTGTGCACACACAACCAATGAGGTTTTGCAAACTGTGCGTACGCACAGTCCTGTGCGCACGCACATGTTGGAAGTTGCACTCTATTGAGGGCGTTTGCATGCCTTGTATGGATGAACAGAGTCAAAATTTTTACCATCTGTGCGTACGCACACATTTAAAAACTTTCCTGGGCGTGCACACGCATATCCCTGTGCGTATGCACACTGCCCTGTTTTTCAATAAAAACCTTGTTTTAAGGTTTTGAATCAAGGGAGAAAATAATAAAGTAATAAATAGGGGTATTATTAGTTATGAGTTTAGAGCCGGTGACATAGGTTTAGAATGTTTGTGTACTGTCTAGCTTGAATTAGTGAATGTTGAGTTGTGAAGTGTTTGAAGAGATTTATGAGGAATGGGAACGCTTATGATGAATTTGAAAAGTTGAAAACCGGTGATGGTATGGTTATGATGAGTTGAGAACTTAGAAAGGAATGATTATGGTTAATGAAATGAGTATGAGCGAAAGTGTGCTATGAGCAGTGGCCTCTGAGATTGAATATGTGATTACGATATGCATTGTTCTCCGTCTTAGGGGCTGTGGCAGTCTCCCGCCTACGTTCGGGTGTGAGGCTTGAAGCTGGACTTCTCACTCATATTTATCGCTCAAGAGGAAGGTGGTAGGGCACTATCCCTCGGAACGTTTCCCTCTGAAAGGAGAAGGTGATAGGGCACTCATCCCTCGGAATTTTTCCTCCTGAGCATGGGTTTCTCTCTGGTTGCAAGGTGGTAGGGCACTAACCCATGGAATCATGTGGCATCCAGAGGAAGGTGGTAGGGCACTTATCCCTCGAAATTATTCCTCTTAAGTATGCGCAACAAAGAGACTAATCCGGGAGTTGCCGACCGGATTTTGTGTCAGGTTTGGCAATATAACCGACATGTGATATCACAGCCAATATGACAGATATTCATCATGTGCATTTTCTATATGCTTGTTTGCTTTGATTACTTGAGTTTGCCTAATTATATAACACGCCTACTTGCTTCTTAAATTACTTGTTATATATGAATATTATCTGTGTTTTACTTGCTTGCATTAATTGTGATTGTCTGGTGCTGAGGAGGTTAGGTAGGCGGTGGCTATGGGATCACACGGAGGTTAGGTTGGCGAAGGCTGTGGGATACAGCGGTGTGATTAGTATTAGTTAGAATTCTCCTAAGTTTAGATAACCTGGTTTATGGTTTAAGTTCTTTATTTATTTATTTTATTCTAAGCTTGAATATCCCTATTCGATGTGAAGTTCTAGGATTGCCTTCGGCGTCCCGAAGCCTTACATCTTACATATTGGTCACTGTTACCATACTGAGAACCTCCGGTTCTCATTCCATACTTTGTTGTTATTTTTCATATGCAGGTCGTAATTCACCTCAGTGAAATTGCGGACATGGTGGCAGAGTGGAGTATGGTTTCTTCCTGGTTTATTTCTATTTTATTTTGTTGTAGTACTTTCTCTCACCCTTTTTGTTTAAGACTTTATGGCCTTAGATGCTTATTTGAGATATAAGTTGTATAAGTTGTTTTAACTCCAAAACTCTGTATTTTTCTGTTTGTAACTAGTCGGTTTCAATTCCTCAAGCTGCAACTAGTTCTCTATGATTATTATACTCTTATATCTATATATGTTTTATTCTCTTGCATCTACACCTTGTATCTTGTGCATTAGCTTCGTATGAACGTTTTGTGCTTTTTGTAATTCTATTTTTGAGCTTAATCCTTCATCGGGCTTCTAGAATATATTATTTTCTTCTATATAAATATGTATAAGCCTTAGAATTGTCGTAACCTTTAGTTAACCTTTACTTTACAGATAGAGGTAATGCTTAGGGTAATTAGGGTGTTACACTTATACGTATCGTCATTATCATTATCGTAGAATTTCGGCCATATTGATGACGTTGCCTGATTCAAAATTAAAGAAAATATTTTTGTGCATTTGTAGTAAAATTTCGATGTAGGATTTCTGAATTTGAATTGTTATTGTGATGAATATGCTCCATTTTCATTTTGGTGTATTTTGAAAACTTTGAGTATATTTTAGAAATCTTACGGTGTATTTTGAAAATATTTCGGTGTATTTTTATTCTGATAAGTTCTGCATAATTCAAAACTCTTTCTCTTCTTCATTCTCATCTTCTGCTGCTTCTTCTTCTTTTTCATTATCATCATCATCTTTTTTTTCTTATTCATATTTTTCTTCTTATTTTACCTTCTCAAGTTTCTTTTTGTTTTACTCTATTAATAAGAATGAAAACAAAAAAATCAAATAAATAAATAGAAGAAACAAATAATGCTCCAAAATTACTTAGAAGACGATGAACATACATTCATTCAACTAAAAGAAAGAAAGAAATAAGAAAAAAGAAGAAGAAAAAAATACATTAAAGAAAATATTTTTCTGCATTTGTAGCAAATTTTGATGTAGGAGTTCGAAATCTAAATTGTTATTGTGATGAATTTGTTCTATTATCGTTTCGGTGTATTTTGGAAAACTTTCAGTGTATTTTGAAAATTTTGCGGTGTATTTTGGAAATATTTCAGTATATTTTTTATTATGATAAGTTCTGCATAATTTAAAACTCTTCCTCTTCCTTCTCCTCACCTTCTGCTGCTACTTCTTCTTTTTCATTATCAACATCATCTTCTTTTTTTATTCATATTTTTCTTTTTGTTTTACTTTCTCAAGTTTCTTCTTGTTTTACTCTTTTAACAAGAATGAAAACAAAAAAATCAAACAAAGAAGAAAAAAACACACATAATGCTGTAAAATTACTTGAAAGAGAATGAACCTACATTCATTCAACTAAAAGAAAGAAAAAATAAGGAAAAAAAGAAGAAAAAATGTATTAAAAAAATATTTTTGTGCATTTGTAGCAAAATTTTAATGTAAGAATTCTGAATCTGAATTGTTATTGTGATGAATCTATTCCATTTTTGTTTCGGTGTATTTTGAAAAAATTTCAGAATATTTTGGAAATATTTTGCTGTGTTTTTATTCTGATAAGTTCAGCATAATTCAAAACTCTTACTCTTCCTCCTCTTCATCTTCTAGTGGTGCTTCTTCTTTTTCATCATCATGATTATTATCTTTTTTATTTTTTCTTATTCATATTTTTCTTTTTATTTTACCTTCTTAAGTTTTTTCTTGTTTTACTCTCTTAACAAGAATAAAAACAAAAAAATAAACAAAGAAGAAAAAAAAACACATAATGCTGTAAAAATATTTGAAAGAGGATGAACCTACATTCATTCAACTAAAAGAAAGAAATAAGGAAAAAAAGAAGAAAAAATGCATTAAAGAAAATATTTTTGAGCATTTGTAGCAAAATTTCGATATAGGAATTCTGAATCTAAATTGTTATTGTGATGAATCTGTTCCATGAAGGATTATCATGTGTTCATAACACGCAGCGGAAGAAAACAAGGTAATCCTAAAGATCTATTTTGTACTTAAATTTTATTCTAGAAATAATACATAGATCAGATCTAAATACCTTTAGACACTTTAGTAAAAACTTTATTATTTGATTGTACGAAGACTCTATGCGTATCTACACCGAGACCAACCTTTGCTGTCAACTCCTTGATCAATGGACATCTGATCTAAATTGAGGAACCTCTTGTAACTCTTTGCACACCATAAAATTCTTCTCCAAGAATCAGGCTCACATACGTTTATGTGTGTAGAGGTAAATGAATAAAATCCTTGTGTTTTTTTCTCGTCCCTTTCCTATACTCTTGACGTACATATATATAGTATGAGATTTGTTATTGATTTTAAATTTTAATCTCAATTCAAATTTAAATCATATCTTAAAATTCTAAATCTAAATTCTTCAAATTTATGAATCATATCATAACTCAATTTGAAAATAGAATCAATTAGGATCTCATCTAAATTTAGAAATAGAATAACTAATTATTCTCAAATCTCATTTAATATTCTCAATTATCATACTATTATATTCTTGGTGCTAGCAAAGAATATAATAATATTTCATTTGAATTAATATAATTATTTATTTGATCAAATCAAAATAATAATTAAATAATTCTATAGCAAAGATTAGAACATTCGTTAGTGTGTGACCCCATAGGTTCAATATTAAGCGGGTAGTAAATTAGTCATACTAAATTTATTAATCAAGGTTGGCATCTAGCAACACCCCTCAATGACCCGATAGTATAAAGTAATATATTTTTACTAAGAACCTTAGAAGAACAAAGTATAATTCCTTCCATCTTTCCAGCTTTTGGTTAACCCTTAGAGTATGGTTTAATTGTCAAACTCTAACTTGTTACCATTATTATAATAAACTGTGAATGACTTAAAAAACTCATTTCTTCATTCATTCAATCCCCTTGGCCAAGGTTTTATACATCTCATTCATTATAATCATAGAGCTCAAACTCTTTACCGAGAGTTGACGGATGGATTCCTTATTGACTAATCATTAATTCTACAAGTATTTACATCATACCCAATATCCATTCAACTAGCACCCTAGGGTATTAGGTGTCCGGAATCAAAGTATAATAAATACATTGTTAATTACTATGATAGTTGCAGGTCAAAGAAAACTCTATTACCATGTTCATCTTGAAAATATCCTATTGACAAATATACGGTAATTATAACCATTAGGAATTCTCAAAGTGAGTCAGTTCAATGGTCATATCTCTATAGGATTGTCAAACGGGCTAGCCTGGCCCATTTAGGTCCAATCCGTTAAGTCCGTGGGTTAAATGGACTGACCCATTTAAGCCCGTTTTATTCGCGGGCCATAATTTTTTAGCTCGGACCATTTATGGTCAGCCCGATGGGTTAAATGGGCTAGCCCGTTTATTCTTTTATTTTATTTTTTGAATAATATTTTGACAAAAATACCACTTTTAGGTCAAAAACCTTTAAAAAATAATATTTTTTTAGTTAATGGGTCGAATTTTTGAGTCAAATCGGGAAAAATATCGACAAAAAGTACTATTTTTTGAAAAAATGTAAAAAAAAATAAACGGGCCACCCATTTAGCCCGCGAACGGGTTAATCGGGCTCAGCCCGTTTATCCCAAAATTTAAACGGGCTTAATTTTAGAGACAAAGTCCACCCATTTAAATGGATAAATGTGCTGACCCGATGGATTTAGCCTATTTTGACAGTCCTATATTTCTATATGCACCATCTATATATATAATTTAATAAATGAGATCTATTAATCTTCATCCAATGAAGACCATTATATATATATTGATCTTTTCGGATTATTAATGTCCTTTTTAATAATTCTATGACCAAGAACAATTTAGATTAAATTATAAAAGATTTATCTCTCAATATTATGATCACTATCACAATGATAAATCTCTAAATTTAATCAAGGACTTTATTATATTAACATTTTAATATAATAACAATAACAAATTATTTGACACGTGATTGATTGGATTGTGGTCATACTACTTATTCCCAACAATCTCCCACTTGCACGAGAGTCAATCATGATAGATTGGATCTTGGACATACTATTATCATAATAATCTCTCACTTGCACTAAAGCCAATCAATCATGTGTATAATTTTTCAATGCACATTTGTGTTTATCAAAACTGTTTTGACCTTAAACACCTTTGCTCTTGAGCATGTTTGCTTGACCTTTTGTAAAATACACCTAGTGCATAATAAATATCACATTTTCTCAAAACATGAAATCTCCCACTACAATAGTGCATAATTTTATTTTAAGGACAATCCTTATTGAACATGATTATAAAAAATCTAAGTTACCATGAGATCTATCTTTATAGAATTGTATCATTATACAAATAGATTACTTTTCAAAAAGTTAGTTTGACGATCAAACTTTTTATACTTTCAGGAGAAAGTATATCCTCTGTTTGTTCACCTTATCTTCCTTTGGGAGGAAATTCTTTTTTCTTAAAAAAAGAGTTCAATCTCTTATCACAAACACTTTGTCTTAAGAAGGGTGATAGAAACAATACTCATTATTTCTTTATGGTAACCAATAAATCTCATTTATTGGACCTAATATCAATTCTATTGTTGTGCAATCTCTTAACACATATAAGACATCTCCAAACTCTAATATTCTTGAGTTTTGACTTATGCCATTTTCTATATCTTATATAGGTAAAAACTGATTTAGTGAGAAATTTGTTAGCAACATTTCTAAAATATAGTCCAAATATTTAACAAACAATGATATTCAACTAAATCAAATTTCATATTTTTTAAACATAATGGAGTACATAAAGTACTAGTATTTGTACCTTGAGAGAATCTCATTCTCAATCCAATAGAATATCAATTAGATGTTAGAAATTTTACTTTAAGCTCTTGTAATAAAAATACTAAATATTTTTATTATTGGTCAAACTAACCATTAAGAGCAATTTTGATTCACATTCTCAATACTCATATTGAGTTTTTCCAAAAAGATCACAAATCTTAATCATATTAAAGAAAATTATAAATTGTTTATAACAAAATAAATCTCTAAAAACACTTGTAAGAACAATTCTCGCTAAAGCTGTCTAGCTAATGACATTCCAACTTCTAAAGTTGTTTAATTCAAAATATATTGCCCAATACTCCCACTAGTTTAAATAAAATATTTGATAGTCATAATATCTTACTTTGGGCACCACATCTTCTCAAGATGTTCAGTAATAAATAGTGGAGAAATGCTTTTGAAATTTGAATTTATAGATATAGTTGTCAAAACAACCCATCCAGTAAAGCAATATTTCAAAGACTTCACAAGTACAGACTATTTCATCACCAATTTTATTAGACAATTTTATTTCAATAGGATTATCATATCCATGATAACCCTTTCATACATAAGAACAATTCTCAATGTATAGTCAATTTATTACTTTCAAGTATGCCATACGAAAGATGGACATATTTAAAAATTTAAAATATGAAAGTAAATCAAGAAATCTATATTTCTGACAAAATTATTTAGAATCGTGAATAAGTACCTTGGTTGTCAAGTTGTTACTCATACCTATTCTAAATAAATATGATTAAATTGTATCCCATACAGTTATAATCCCAAATAATTATCTGATTGTCAGACAATTATTTAATTGAATTATATTTTATACCCCTAGGTTGTCTAGGTTCAAGTATAAAATTAATTCTCCTTATACATCATTATATGCATAAATAAATTCTATCTTTGAGTACAAATCTCCTGGTTGTCAGGTTGCTCCTTATAAACAAGAGATAAATTTATTTTTGACAATCTTCTAACTTTTGGAATTTATCTCTATTGTTAGATATTTTTTTTATCAGTACTCATGGATTAAATTTTATACTCCTACGTTGTCTAGGTAAAAATATAAAATAAAATCCCTAATACATCAAATGTATATACTGATTATTATCTTGAAAATAAAACTCTTGGTTGTCAGGCCACTCTTTATAATCAAGAACATTAGAAAAACTAATTTCTAAAATTATAGTGTTCAAAACACATCAATCAAATCAAAATTTGATTATTCATATACTAACGTTTAGCCTTAAAAAATTATCAAATTAAATTTGACCTTTATATATACACTTATATATATATAAGAAACAAACAAAAGATATTTTGCATCTTATTTCTTTTATTGTGATCAAAATCACAATAAAATTTAATAAATAAAAAAAATCAAACAAAATATTTTATTATAAATATAAATTTTATATTAAAAGAATGATAATTTAATCACAATTAAATAATTAAAATAAATTAACTATTAATTTATTAAAAAACATCTCATTGGAAACAACTGCATCACATTCTACAAAAAATTTGAATTAATCCTATTAATTCCCAAACTTTTATAAAATAGGAATAAAATTTTAAACACAAAAAAGGCAAAGCACTGATACCACTAAAGGATTACCATGTGTTCATAACACACAGCGGAAGAAAACAAGGTAAGTCTAAAGATCTATTTTGTGCTTAAATTTTACTCTAGAAATAATACATAAATCAAATCTAAATACCTTTAGACGCTTTAGTAAAAACTTTATTCTTCGATTGTACGAAAACTCTATGCGTATCCACACCGAGACCAACCTTTGCTGTCAACTCATTGATCAATGAACATCTAATCTAAATTGAGGAACCTCTTGTAACTCTTTGCACACCATAAAATTCTTCTCCAAGAATCAGGCTCACAAACGTTTATGTGTGTATAGGTAAATATATATAGTATGAGATTTGTTATTGATTTTAAATTTGAATCTCAATTCAAATTTAAATCATATCTTGAAATTCTAAATCTGAATCCTTCAAATTTATGAATCATATCATAAGTCAATTTGAAAATAGAATCAGTTAGGATCTCATCCAAATTTAGAAATAGAATAACTAATTATTCTCAAATTTCATTTAATATTCTCAATTATCATACTATTATATTCTTGGTGCTAGCAAAGAATATAATAATATTCTATTTGAATTAATATAATTATTTATTTGATCAAATCAAAATAATAATTAAATAATTCTATAGCAAAGATTAGAACACTCGTTAGTGTGTGACCCCATAGGTTCAATACTAAGCGAGTAGTAAATTAGTCATAATAAATTTACTAATCAAGGTTGGCGTCTAGCAACACTCCTCAACGACCCGATAGTATGAAGTAATATATTTTTACTAAGAACCTTAGAAGAACAAAGTATAATTCCTTCCATCTTTTCAGCTCTTGGTTAATCCTTAGAGTATGGTTTAATTGTCAAACTCTAACTTGTTACCATTATTATAATGAACTGTGAATGACTTAAGAAAATCATTTCTTCATTCATTCAATCCCCTTGGCCAATGTTTTATTCATCTCATTCATTATAATCATAGAGCTCAAACTCTTTACCGAGAGTTGACGGATTCCTTATTGACTAATCATTAATTCTACAAGTATTTAAATCATACCCAATATCCATTCAACTAACACCCTATGGTATTAGGTGTCCGGAATCAAAATATAATAAATACATTGTTAATTACTATGACAGTCGCAGGTCAAAGAAAACTCTATTACCATGTTCATCTTGGATATATATATATATATATATATATATATATATATATATAATTTAATAAATGAGATCTATTAATCTTCATCCAATGAAGACCATTATATATATATATATATATATATATATATATATATATATATATATATATATATATATATATATATATATTTTGATCTTTCCGAATTATTAATGTCCTTTTTAATAATCCTATGATCAAGAACAATTTAGATTAAATTATAAAAGATTTATCTCAATTTTATGATCACTATGACAATGATAAATCTCTAAATTTAATCAAGGACCTTATTATATTAACATTTTAATATAATAACAATAACAAATTATTTGATACGTGATTGATTGGATTGTGGTCATACTACTTATTCCCAACATTCCATTCTCGTTCGGTGTATTTTAAAAATATTTCGGTATATTTTTATTCTGATAAGTTCTGCATAATTCAAAATTCTTTCTCTTCCTCTTCCTCTTCCTCTTCATCTTCATCATCTTCTGCAGCTGCTTCTTCTTCATCTTCTTATTTCATATTCTTATAATTTTTCTTGGGAGGAAAAAATCAAATAAAGAAGAAACAAATACATAATGTTGTAAAATCAGTAGAAAGAGGAGGAGAAAAAATGTAACAATAACAGTAATAAAAAGAAAGACGATGAAAATGAAATACGCGAAGAAAAAGGAGGAGAAACACAAAGAAGAATGAGAAGAAGAAGGAAAAGGAGGAGGAGGAAGAGGAACGCAGAATACAAACATTGGAGGAGGAATGACGTGATTTTACGCGCGCGTTATATAAGTGGGTTTTGTTGGATTAGGATTAACTTATATAAACTTGTATGCCAAAAATATTTGTATGTGTAGCGAGACTCTTTGATTAATTATTTTCAACCGCAAAAGAAATAAAAACATCTTTACAGGTTTTTTTTGGGGAATTTAAACTTATATATCTTTATTTTAAGCTGTGGTTACTTTAAAAATAAAAAATTGAATAAAAAGTGATTAGTTTGTATTAGGATTTTTTTTTTTCTAAAATAAAATAAAAATATTATTTTCCAAAACAAATTAAAAATACTTTACATATTGAAATACATTTTCTTTACCTTTTATCTCGTATTTTCATTTTAATATACCAAATCAAACGCAACATGTTTGTGATAATTTTATTATTTATTTATAAATACATATTTTAACATATAAAAATTAAGTTTAACAAAACACTTGAATATAAGTTGTGTCATTATTTTTTTAGTTCGAATATAAATTATCCATATGAGTTGCTAAAATAATTTAATCAATTTTGACATTAGAATAAAAAAGTTAAAGATAAAACTCATATTATTTATTTTATATTTATAGTCAACAATTTTTCCTATATCTAGTTACAGCTATTACTTATTATCATGTCATGTTTAGCAAATATTCTCATTATGAAATTCTAGCTTTATGAAGTTTTCCGACAACTAGATTTAAAATCCTAAGTAAACAATACTTATTCTAAATTCCTCCCACAATCACATATTCTCGACCAAAAAAAAAAAGAACAGTAAGTTCTTGCCAACACCAAAAACCAGAAGCACCCTGCCTAAAAAAAATATAAGTTATTCTACCTGAATGGCTTAGTATTATACCATTAGTAATTCAACAAAAATAAGTATGAAGTGTTCCTCTTTTCATCATCCTCATTTTTCCCATATAACAAATTTATCACAAGTCAAAGGATTCAACTTGCATATTGAAAGGTTATGATTGCAACAAAAAAAAAAGTATGAAAATCTTTTCTAGGTACATGATAACATAGGTAATAAAGTATGGTGACGAGAAATGATGATTTCACAAGCTCAATTGTATGGTATCTTCACAAAATATAGAAGAAAAAGATACAAAAGACAATTTATCATCTTTTCCCTCCCCTCACTGTTTTCAAGATCTCAGAAAAGAACAATGGGGAAAAAAATATTGCAGACATGCTGTTTATACAACAATGGAGTATATATATATATATATATTATTTTCCATGTAATTTAATTTGCAAGTTGCAAATATATTAAGTGATGACACTGTGTTTGCTTTGTTCTTCAATTTCTATAATATAACCCCCCCCCCCCCCCCCCAAAGTAGCTCATGTGGAAGCATTTGCTGGAAATTCTTGAAATGACATAAGTTCAAATGTCATGGTTCTCATCCTTCTATTAGTATCAAAGAATGTTCTTCTGATTTTCTTTTCAATAATATGTTCTCTGCAATACAAATGCTCATGCAATCCTCTGAAGGTTATAGGCTACCATATCCTCAAGAGCTAATCGAAATATGCTTGGAGGAAGGCATTGAAGACTCTGAATAGCAAGATCAGCTTTCTCTTTTGCCAATTCTTGCGCCCTTTCGATGCCACCACAACTCTTGACCAACTTGATGGCTTCGTCAAGGGAACTGGTCTCGCTGAATTCTGATTCAATGATGTCCCTCAACTTTGGTTCTTTTTCCAAGGCGAAAATCACCGGTGCAGTGAGGTTACCTTTGGCAAGGTCAGTGCCTGCAGGTTTGCCTAGTTGCTCGGCCGATTGTGTAAAATCCAATATGTCATCCACAACTTGGAAGGATAGACCCAGATTCTTTCCATATTCAAACATTTTCTCAGTGATGTTTCGGTCGGCGCCACTAAAAATTGCAGCTCCTTTGGTACTGGCAGCAATCAAAGAGGCTGTCTTATAGTAGCTCTTAATTAGATACTCGTCGAGTTCAACATCACAATCAAACAAGCTAGAAGCCTGCTTTATTTCACCACTTGCAAAATCTTTAATAACCTGTCACAGCAACAAGAAGTGTTGAAAAAATCATTGCCTGTTACTGCCAGCAGTGAAAATTTTCAAACAAGAAAACATGGATCTCTTCAAATTCTCTGGTTGGCTTCAAGCGGATAAAGTTTGGAAGTTAAAAATGAAGATTTTTTAAACAGGTATGATAACTGAATTTACCTGACTGATAAGTTTAATAACTTCGATATTTTCAAGGTTGGCGAGATACCATGACGACTGTGCAAACATGAAGTCTCCGGCCAACACTGCCACTCTTGTTCCGAACATTTGATGAACAGTTTCCTTCCCTATACATACATAACAATAACATTGAGTTCAAATAATGAAACTCAAACCAGATGAAGAGATAGTAGGGAAGAAAACCAAGAAACCAATTGTTACAGTATGAAACTTTAAAAAAGAAATCAATATATACTACAAAAATAGCATGTGAAATTATAACTGTTTGTAACATCAGCAATATACTAAGTCTGAAACCAAAAGTTCCAAGATCTAAAGTTCAATCCAATCAAAGTAGAAAAAGATCTATTCCATGTGAACATTGGAAGAACATATCATTTTTTCATTTTTCACTTCAGTTCCATTAAAAATTAAAGCTGACTTAAGTTTTATTCTTTCATCCATTTTTGGAGGGACTATAGCAGGAAGTAGATCATCAGATGATAGAAAAATCAAATGAAAGATTCAACTTTTATTTCTTCAAAAACTATACAGACACTTTTAAAGAGATCACAAGTTTACCTCGTCGTAAGTCACTCTCATCTAGTACATCATCGTGTATCAAACTTGCAGTATGAATCATTTCGATTATCTCTGCTAACCGTCGATGCTTGACAGTAAGGTCCCTAGAGCCATGCATTTAGAAGGTTAACCCTTCAACTCTTTTAGTGTCATATGAATAGAATTTCCACAACATGCAAATAATGTGTGTGTGCACGATTGAGAGACAATTTATGCTTACTTCAAGCCAAGTAGCTCTGCTGTAGCCCGTGACACCAAGAACACCAGAGCCGGTCTCATCCTCTTCCCACCGGCGCTAAATATCTGCTCAGCTGCAGACATTAAAACTGGATTTTCTGCACCTACAATCTATCAGAATTAGAGCATCGTCATCAGATACCTTAAGCATTAATTCAAACATTTACTGTTTGTAAAGTAAAAGAAAATAAAATGCAACAACACCAGCAGATAATAAGAATGATTAGGGCTAGACTAGCAAAATAAGGATTTCAATGAAAGTTAACAAGTCAACAAAAATGAACGCGGGAACTGATTGAGTTGAATCATTGAACAGTGAATATAATTCATTCCATTCAAAGTTCATATCTTTTTCTGGTCAAGTTAAAGGCAAGGCAACAACTCCAGTTCAATCTCAGCATAGAGTAAACACAGAACACAGCATGAATTCTTCGAAGAAGCATCAATTACCGATTGAAGATTTTTGTTGAGTGTCTGCAGGTCATCAGCAACTACTTCAAACAACTTTGATGGTGATATGGGGGTTTCTGAATAACTCTTCAAGTCCAATCCTGTTGGAATTCCTTGAATTGCATCAGTTCCACCTATAAAACGAAAACCAAACCAAATTTTTTCAATGCCTAATAGAACTTACAACTATCATAAGCCTGTAATCAAATACCTATATTAATTCATTCAAACTAGTAAAATTTATCATTGAAGCATCTTTTCCAAAAACTTAAGTTGTTCAGTAGAGGCATGTAAATACTTTTATATCTAATATGCATGCCCCTCACAACCACTTATTTTGGGCTTATTGAATGGACAATGCAGAGGTCTACCCATATATTGTGCTAAAATACAATTTTAGGATTGGGGCAATAAGGATCAAACTCTAAAAATCTTTATCACAAAGGTTCTGAATACCACCATATCATGAACCATCATAGCTATCAAAAGCTATTGAATAGAGAGGCACAAGAATGTTCCTCTATCTAATGAAATTAAGCAACTCAACTACACACTTCATATTTGATCAAAAATTATAATTAAAAACAACAAATTCATACCATTAACAGTAGGTTCAGCAGTCTTCATAGAAGAAACCCTGCACTGAATGCTCCTACTCTTGCAGCAGACAAAATTGGCAGCACCATGACCTCCTCTTCTTCCCCACACTTTAGAATTCACCCTTGCAGCATAGCTTCTCACAGTGTTAGCATTGGAGGAGCATCCACAAGAAACCAAGTTTTTCCCAGCATAATCAATGCTTTTACTTGTCACAGAAATCATTCTGAACTTCTGCGCCAAGCCCAGAAGCTGAAGAATGTGATGAAGAACCAAACAAAGAAACCAATACTAAAATTAAAATCACAAAAGACCCAAATGCGAAATGAGCTCAAGCAGAGACAAAGCAGCAAGTAGCAGCCATTGGAGGAAGGAAAAGAAAGAAAAGAAGTAAGAAAGGGTCTTTTATATGTTTTTCTTTTTTATGGCTCACAAGGTTTTTGAAGTGCTGGTTTTGTAGAAGAACGAACAAACAACACACACGAAAGAGAGTGAGTTAAAAGAGTTTAAGTGAGTGGATCCTATGAGCCCACATCGGATGCAATGCCTGTTCGGTTTTTCTTATCAGATTTTGGTGAGAGAAAAGAAAAGAAAAGAAAAGAGAAGTGATGAGAATGAAATCTGTGACTCGTGCTTCTTTGGACTTTGATTAGTAATAAGATGATAAAATATTTATATATATAAAGAACTCATTTTGGTCAAGTTTTATGATGTCACAGTCATAATTCATTGGGAAAATGTAAGAAATTTTTGGAGTTGATTCATTGCTAACTGTTGTTTATATTATTTTTGGGGTTGGATTTTAGGGTAAATTACTCTTATTTTCTCCCCCCAAAATTAGATAATAAAACACACGTGAAATTCATTAATTTGTCATGTCTCAACAAAAGAAAAATCACCTAACTGTTATATTTTAAAAAGACAGACCCTATATAAAATTAAAAATATTATTTGTACACTAAAATAAGTGACTAAAATCAGCTATTAATGTATTTATATATAATACATGTGTAGTTTAATTTATTTTCAATATGTATTTGTACTCTAATATGTATTTTATCATAGTAACTAATTTTAATTACTAATTTTGATATACATGTAACATAACTCTTATAAAATATATGAACATAAATAATTATAAATTATATTTGAATAAAATCTTATAAAGAAAATTTATTCATAGAAGTTTCAACTTTCTTTTTTTATTAGTTATATCCTTTTTAGGTAGTTCATATTAATTTTGATATAATGCTAAAGTAATTTATATCTATAATGAATTACGTAATTAGTTAAAAAATTGTTTTGAATTATAACATTTGAATTTGATATCCTTATTACATAAGATAAATATCGCAAAATAATAAAAATTAGTCAATAATAAAATTATTATAAATATTAGATATGTAGTTTTTAAGTTTTGAAGTTTTAGATCTGTGAATTTGTTGTTAGTTGATTGTATTTATTGAAACTAAAAAATAAAAATAAAAACTTTTTTTAATCTCTGATTTTAAAGTGAGCTTTTTTTTCTATATTTGCTTTACATAAAAAGATATTAAGAAAATATCATTAATGTCACAAAATATAATCATTAATTTTTTAATGCTATTATATTAAAATGTTGAAAAATAAATTATTTTATTGATTGAGTTTGATAATTACCGAATCTTAAGTAGGCAAAATTTCTTCCGAAAACTAAAATACTGATAATTTCATGGCGAAATTTAATTTTAAACTTTTTTATATATAAAATCTATAACCGATAATTCAATATTAAATTTTAGGAATTAACTAACAAAAACATTAGTTATATGAAGCAACTACAATGTCCTCAAGATTTACAAATTTGATAGATTATAGAGATCAGACAGTAATAATAGTTACGGAAGTGCTACGAAAGGAGGTTGAACATAAGGATAGATTGGTAAATTCAGAGTCAATTTTAAATGAATGGAGTTATGACAATTTAAGGCTCAATCAAAGAAATTTGGTAACACATCAGCAAATTGATGGTAATAATGAAGGGTGGACAAATTTTGTGGGATATAACGAAAAGAATGAAGTGGATTTTGAACTCACCTTTCCGTAAAGTTATAGTTGTAACTATAATGAGTTAGTAAAAGGGATAAAAATTGATAAAGGTTTGAGAGTTGTTGATTGGGCCAACAATGCTAATAATTTCAAAAACAATGCGTTGGGCCAAGGGGGCCCAAGTTCATCAACGCTTGTGAAGGAGGGCGCTGACACTGGCTTTGTTGGGTTGGATCTGCAGAGTGCAGGTCGGGTTGGGAGGGTCCAGGTTACAAAACCCGGATCTCACACTGCTAAAACGCCGCTACGTCGTCCTCGTGCGTTGAGGGGCCATGGCGAGTAGCTTCGGAAAGGAGGAACCTGTGATGGACGCTGCCAAGTCACTCAGGCTGAAGGTGGGGAGGCGCGGCGCCAACTGGGCAGATTGGCGGGGGCTGAATCGGTGCCGTGCGAGCGTGCTATCCGGGAGGAAGAAGACCATGATGCATTTGTTGATGGAGATGGATTGACGAGGATGGTGACCCAAGTTGAAGCCATTCCAAGGCCCGCTGGTGGGGCGCCGGGCCTGGTAGCCGCTGATAGTGAAAGGAAGGCCGGTAGAGGGGCCAGAACAGTGGAGGCAGGGGACTTTACGTTGGAAAAACAGGGTTCACGGATTGTGATGCACCACTATTTCGTGGTACATTTTATGCTTAATTTGAATGGATTTCATCCATTATTCCCACATTTATTCAATGAAATAGCAGGGTTTCATGACTTTCTCCTAATTTGTTTTTAAGAGTGAAAACATGCTTTTTAGGCCCTTAATTGGTTAATTTGAAATCACCTTTGAATCCACTAGATGCCATTATGTGTTTGTTAGTGAATTTAGGTTGAAAAGGCTAGGAATGGATCAAAGGAGTGAAGAGAAAAGCATGCAAAGTGGAGAAATCATGGAGAATCAAGGATTTGGAGTGCATTCATCGACGCACATGCGTGGCAGACACGCTCGCGTGAATTTGAAGTCGCATGGCGACGCGTACACGTGACATGACGCGTACGCGTGGAAAGCAAATTGCCAAGCGATGCGTACGTGTGACCCACGCGTACGCGTCGCAGCTTGGGCGTGACCTCATTAAAGTGAAAACGCTGGGGGCGATTTCTGAGCTGCCCAAGCCCAAATCCAACTGCTTCCAGAGCCTATTACATGCAGAAATCAAGATGAATCAAAGGGAAAAAGCACATAGTTTAGTTTTCTATCATGCTTTAGTTAGTTTCTAGAGAGAGAAGCTCTCTCTTCTCTCTAGAATTAGGTTAGATGTAGATTTGGATTTCTTAGATCTAGGTTTAATTCATGCTTTGATTCACTTTTCCTTTACAATTTCTTGTTCTTCTACCTCTACTTTCTCTAGTTTAGTCTTTTACTCTTGTATTTGTTTATTTTGTTGTTGATGCACTCTTGTTTTGTCTATTTTCCTTTTAATGCAATTTTTGTTTGATTTCTTTTATTGTTGATTTGAGTTGTTGTTGTTAATTTCCTTGCAATTGGTAATGTAGATCTACATTTCTTGCAATTTTATCTTACTTTCCTTTTTTGCCTTCCAAGTATTTGATTAAATACTTGGAAGGATGTTAGAATAGATTTTTGTGTTCTTGGCGTGGGATGGTAACTTAGGTGCAATTGAGTTACTAATGTCCAAGTCTTGATAATTGGTGTCCATTGACTCTAGCCTTCCACTAAGTTAATTAGTGAGATGGTTAGGACTTGTGGATTAGGATTGGTGTAGCTCATTTGACTTTCCTTTACTTGTTAGATGATGACTTAATGAGATTGATCCTTGCGATTATCACGTTGTGGTTAGTAATAAGGATAAAGATCCTTGACCATCATTCCTTGCCAAGACCTTTTTATTATTTGAGTTTCATTTACTTCCTTGCCATTTATTTTTTATGTTCCTAATTCAAAACCCCAAAATATGCATCTCATAACCAATAACAAGAACACTTCCCTGCAATTCCTTTGAGAGACGACTCGAGGTTTGAATACTTTGGTTATTATTTTTATTGGGGTTTGTACTTGTGACAAACAATTTTTTGCATGAGAGAATTGTTTGTTGGTTTATAACTATACTTGCAACGAGATTTCATTTGTGAAATTCTATACCAACCAATTTTCCGTTCATCAAAATGGCACCATTGCCGGAAAATTGCAAATGTGTGCCTTGTTATTGGTTATTGTATATATGTGAATATTGTGAATATGTTTGCCTTTTGTTTCTTTGTTAGTTCTTGCTAGTTTTAGGATTTGGTTTTCTTTGTTTCTTATTTGATTTTGTTTTTATTTGCTCTTGCTATCATGAATTCTCACCCTTTTGGCTATGAGTTTGGTTACAACTAAGTTGTAGGAAATGGGAATTTCAATGGGAATATGCATTAAGGATGGAACAATCAAAGGTGGGAGGAGCCTTAAGCATATGTCAACCTTCTTGGCAACAACCTCCTCCGGTTTCGTATAGGTATAATTCCACTCCTTATGCATATCAATCTAATAGATGTGGTAATTCTTATTGTACGTGTCAACAACCACCACCACATGCCTATGAACCACCTCCTTAACATAGTCCTCAACCATACTCACAAGCCTCTTTTCACCGAATACCTTCCTATGACCCTCATCCATCATATAATCAATCACCCTTACCTCATCCTTGTGACTATTATGTAAGAAAATCCTTAGAGCCATCACAATTTCAACATCAATACTCCCAAGAACCACACATTTCATATGCACCACCTCCATATTCTATCAAGAAGAACCATCTTCCTATTATGATCCCTTTCTCCAAAATGATGAACCCTCCTATCCACCCCAAGCCCCAATGGATGATTTTCTCACTCTATTCCTTCAAAGGCAAGAAGAGATGAAGAGGGAGGTACTAGAATCCACGACCGCCTTGGTAGAGGTGGTAAACCGATTAGCCTCCCAATGTTTGAGCACTCAAGGAACTCCCATGGCCACATGTGGAGAATTAATTGAAGAGCATAGCATGAAGGAGAGATTGGAAACTCTGGTGGCAAATGAGGAATGTTGCTTTGTGTTAGAACAATTTGAGGAACCTATGCTTGTTAAAGAAGAGGAAGAAGTGGTTGAAGACTTAGGAGATGCAGAACCTCCATGGGAATCTAGAGTTATAGAAAATCCCTCTAAGAAGATTGAATTTGATGTTGAGAAGAGTGCACAACCTCCAAACCAATTTTTGAATGAAGACTTGGAAGGAATGAAGCAAGAATTGAGTTCCCTTGGTGATGAAAATCATGCATCAACCCTTCTTGGTGGTGAATCCTTTGAACTTGAATAACCTTCTCCTGGTAAATTTGAAAGTGTTGTGGAGGTAGATTTCTCTCATCCGTTCATTTATGATTTGAGTGATGGAGAAGAGTTAGATGAAATTGATGAACAAACGATTGAATTTGAGAAATCCTGTGAAGAGGTGGAGGTCCTTAGAAAAAGAAGGACGGGAGTTGAATGCGCTTTGTCAAGATCCTTAGAAGCTTCTTTACCTAGGTTGTCGTCCACTCCTCCATTTGAGTGGGTGAAACTCATTTCTATTAGCTTTATTGTCCCACTTAAGTATGGCTTTCTTGAAACGGATGGTCAACTTAGGGCACTTTGCGGGATGAAGCGTAAGAGAAAGATGTTTCGTGGTTAGCGTTGTAAATCAAGGCTCATTATAGTTGATACTTCAAGGATTAGATACAAAGGTTTGGCTAGTGCTCAATTAGATGGGTCTAGAGGGATAATTTGGTGCTTTATTGAGAATTCATCTTGCTTACCACCCGGATGGAATAATGATGATCAACTTGAAGATGGGTGTCAAAACAAAGTGTGGGATCCCGGATCGCACAAGGAGAATAAATTTTGGGAGCTCATGGTTTGTGAATAACTCCATCAAGGCTTGAAGTTATTAATTTTGAAGAATGGAGCTTATTAGAGACTCAAGCATTGGTGGATGTTCCAAGATAAATACAAGCACAAGCCACCTTGATAAGGAGCTCCCCATAAGTCTAACTTAAGGACAATAAATAAAAGTGCTAGGTGGGAGACACCCCACCATGGTAATATCTTTTCATTTTCTTCTTTTGTAAATATTAGTAGAATTAGTTTAATTTCATGTTTTGATTAGTTTGTTGAGTTTATTTGGTAGTCTAATATGTTAAATAAGGTTTTATGGTGTTTTGATAGTTGTTTGGAGGTTTGGAATGTTTGGTTTGGTGCAAGAACATTGAAAAATTTTGAAAAACAGAGCACCAACCCACGCGTACGCGTGGCCCCAAGCTTTTCAACCATCCACGCGCACGCGTCACCCACGCGTACACGTGGATTCAAAATTTCCACCTCCATACAAATTCTAGAGAGTTGTGCCTACTTTGTGCACGTTTTGTGCCTCGAGCACAAGCCAGCCCACGCGTATGCGTCAGGTGACGCGTACGCGTCGCCTCTCTGAATAACACACCACGCGTACGCGTCGCTCCCATTTCACCACCCCACGCGCATGCGTCACGTCACGCGCACGCGTGGATTTCCTTGTTTCACATCTCTTCTTTTCTTTTCTTCTTTCCATTTCTTCTCTTTTCCTCTCTTCTTCCCTTCTCTTACCCATCATCCAACACTACCACACACCTTTAACCATTAGTTAGTTAGTTAGTTAGCTATTTAGTAAGTTTTATTTTTGTTTCATTTTCCATTTTTTTATACGTGTTGGATTATTAATTTTGTTTACTATTTATTGCTGCTGATTGTTGATGAGATGTTATATTAACATCATTGTTGTTAATTGTTATTGTTGGATTCATTGTTGAGGTTGTATTTGGCTACTTAGTTTTGAATTTTTCGTGCTTAACCTTTGTGAACACCAAGTACATGAGAATTGCCTTCAAGCTTTTTAAATCTTTTTGAATTGCATGATCTGGCCACCATGTGATTTGAATCCTTTCCTTTGATTAGGCAATTTCTTGATGGATGTTGTGCATTTATCTTAATGCATTGTGTTTCTTGATCATATGCATCCATATGTTTTTGGCTTGAATGCTTTTATGCTTCTTTATTGCTTGTTTGGTTGTTTTAACCTACGAGTTTAGAGCATCTCAAGCACACTAGAATGAGTGAAGTGCATGCTTCTTTTGTGACATAATTTTTTATGCTAGTATGTGTTCTAAACCGCGTGCAATTTAGAACCCACTCACCTATTTTCATAAATGTCACACTAATTCACTCACTCCATTCTAGTGATTCTTACCTCATTCCAACAATTTACGCTTCCTTACTTTTGTATTTTCTCATCTTACGGTGTTATTTTTTGTTCTTTCATGCATGATGCACCATAAGCAAAAACAAAAGCGGAAAAAAGAATACGCAGCAGCCGGTTGATCCACCAGCTGAAGGTGGCAACCCATGTAGTCACCGTACCCCATTGCTCATCTTTGGATGCACCAAGGACGGTGCAAACTTTTAAGTGTGGGGAGGTCGTCCGGCCAGTCGGCGTTTTTGGGTGACAAGTTTCTAAGCCCAACACTTTTGCATTTCATTTTTAGGTCTTTTAGGATTGTTTAGTTGTGTTTTCTTATTTTGCATATATATACATAATAAGCTTAGTCAAGATAATGAAATTTTCAAGAAATTTATCTATAGGGCACCCCAATTTATTTGAGTAAAAATTTTTAATTGAACTTGCTTGAATTATATATTGTGGATCATGTTTTTGAGCTAAGAACACAAGCATGTGAGATTTGAGCCTAATTGTGTGGTTACATCTTATAACCACTTATTTTCATTCTTGTGTGCATTATTCTCTTTCTATGATTGTAATCTTTGATTTGTTTGATTCTTTATGTCAATTATTTTGTGTATGAATGCATATATATGATTGAGGCCATCATTTTATTTAGCTCACTTACCCAAATAGCCTACCTTTTATCTTCCATTGTTAGCCAACTTTGAGCCTACGATTAACCCACTTTATTCTTAATATTAGCATATTACAAGCCTTAAAGCGAAAAATAATAAATGTCCTTTATTTGGATCTTTGATTAGCTTGGGCTAGTGAGTGTGTATCATTCAAGTGCAGGAAAACTTGGGACATTGGTTGAGAAAAAGTGTGTGTTTTGTATTTCTATTGTAAATATTGAGAATTGGGTACATACTCATGTGTTAATTAAATGTAAAACCATATGCATTGATGCTCTTGTATATACTATATTGCAAAAAAAAGAAAAAAAAATATATATATAAAGAAAAAAATAATAAAAAATAGAAAAAGAAAGAAAACGAAAAGCAATAAAAAAGGGACAAAATGCCTGAAGAGAACTTTTGCGTGGTCTAGAATTCAGAATAAATTTTCGTTGCAAGTATAGCTTCTAAACTAACAAAAGTCCTTTCTTACAAACGTTTTGGTTGTCACAAGTAACAAACCCCTAAATAAATTGATAACCGAAGTTTTTAAACCTCGGGTCGTCTTCTCAAGGAACTGCAGGGAGGTGTTCTTATTATTGGTTATGAGTTTTGTAAATTGGGGGTTTTGAAAGTAAGGAACAAGTAATTTAAATGGCAAGTAAAATAAATAAATAACTATAAAATAAACTCTTGGCAAGGTATGAGAACTTGGAAGTCCTATCCTAGTTATCCTTATCAATGGTGATGAGAATTGAGTTTTAATCCCACTTAGTTAGCCTTTACTAAAGCAAAGGAAGGTCAAGTGACTAATCAGTTTGATCCTCATGTCCTAGTCAATTCCTAAGAAAGGACTGGAATTATTGAAGTTCAATTCAATTAGCAAAGACAACAATTATCAATCACGTTGAGTTTGATAACTCAAGAGTTGCCAATTAATCAACCAAAGCCAAAAGGGGAAAAGTAAACTTACTCGAATAAAAATGTCTTCAGATTGGAAGCAACAGTAGCATAAATAAAAGAAAGAAATAATAAACTGAAATGCCTCAAATTATATTAAATAGAAATTCAAATCTAAACATGAATGGTTCATAAGCCAATTTGGCAACAAAAGTAATCGAAGGAAAGCATTAAAATATCTAGAAGTAAAAGAGAAATATAAAGTAAAAGGAATATTGAACCTGATAAGGAGTTGGAATACTAAATTGAAATAATAAGAAATCCTAATCCTAAAACCTAAGAGAGAGGAGAGAACCTCTCTCTCTAAAAACTACATCTAAACTATGAAAAGTAAATAATTGGAGAGCTCCCCTATGAATGGAGGCATTCCCCCCACTTCATAATCTCTAATCTGTGCCTTCTGGACTTGGATCTGGGCCAAAAAGCGTTTCAGAAATCGCTGGGAGCATTTTCTATAATTTCTGGTGTGTGGCGTCTGTCACGCATCCGTGTGAGTCACGCGGTCGCGTCATCTGGAGTTTTTCTTATCACGCGTTCGCTTCGGTCATGCGTCCACATCATCTGTGTTCTGCTCATGGCGCGCGTCCGCGTCAGTCACGTATTCGCGTCACTGTCTTTTCGCGCTAGGCATGCGGCCGCGTCGTCCATGCGTTTGCGTCGCTGTCAGTTTCTTCAAAAACTCCATTTTGTGCTTTCATTCTATTTTTGTATGTTTCTTTTCTATCCTTTAAGTCGTTCCTGCCTTAGGAGATCTGAAACTTCTCAACACACAAATCACGGCATCGAATGGTAATAAAGGGTGATTAAAATAAATAATTTCAAAGCATAGGAAACATGTATTTCACATTTATCACATAATAAGGAAGGGAAAGTAAAACCATGCAATTTACATGAATAAGTGGGTGAAGGATTGAATAAATCTCTTGAATTGAGCACAATATATATCATAAAATATGGGTTTATCAACCTCCCCACACTTAAACAATAGCATGTCCTCATGCTAAATCCAAGATAAAGAATAAGGTAAGGTTAAAGTGGTGAAATCTCATGCAATGCAATCTATTCTAAATGCAACTACCTAAATGAATCATGCAATTCTAATTGTTATTCACTTGTATATAAAACTTACATGTAGTTAAATTAATTCACATTCTCAAGGAATCATATATGCATAGCCAACCTTAGATAATGTTAAAGCGCTTTTACAATTGAGATGGGTAAAAATATTTTTCAAACTTGCAAGACAATTAATAATTTAAGCAGAGATATATGGTGATGAGCTATTGAACCCTCACTGGATTTTGTGTTTACTCTCTAGTCACTCAGTGTTTATTGGGTTAATCACTCTATTCTTCTTTTTATCCTTACTTTCTATAACCTTGTTCTTCATCTAACCAATCAACAATTATAGAATACAGACATACAAAAATCATGAGGTCTTTTTCAAGGTTGTAATGGGGCTAAGGTAAAGGTAAGGGTATATGTATAAGGCTAAGTGAGCTAATAAGTGAATCCTTGATTAGTCTAAGATCTCACCTAACATACATATTTTGTAATTCAAAGCTTCTTAACCTATTTGCCCAGATTTTCTCACTTTGTATTGCAAGCTCATGCATTAATTTTAATTTTATCCTATGTGCATTGATTCTTTTTATTTTGTAATTGGAAAATTTTTGTATCCCCTTAATTAAATACCGAAAATAAAATAAAAGCTTTTTTTTAATGCACATGGTAATTCAATTGATTTCACATGAGCATGCTTCCCAAAATTTTTATTTTGAATATTTTTATTCTTTTTAACTTTCTACCTTTGTTTCTATCATCCATGTTCCCATAAAGTTCCCCACACTTAAACAATACACAATTTCTATCTTAAGCTAACCAAGGATTCAACTTGAGATTTTTATTTTGTTTTTCTGCTTAAAGCTAGTAATGTGGTTTATAGAACAAGAGGGGATTAAAAAGCTCAAGGGGGCTAACAAGGGTGATGTAAAAGGCAGGCTAATTTGGGATACGTGAGCAAATATTTCAAGCAATGGCCTCAATCATCTCTTAGTATGTATCTATATTCTATATTGGACATATAGATTAAAACAAAGCAAAGAACATCAGAATAAAAAGAAGGGCGAAACACACAAGAATGAAATTTATGGTTTGAATGTAACCATACAATTAAGCTCAAAACTCACAGGCTGTGTGTTCTCTAGCTCAAAAATCATATATCAGTTATACATGTCATGCAAGTAGAAATTAAGAGTTCTCATTATTCTCAATGTAAAATTTCTTGGGTGGCTTTAAAGTTTTAGTGTTCCTCCTTGATGAAATGTTGTTAACTAACTAACATATTATGCTATATATACAAGGTGTGTGGATTGTTGTTGATTATGTTAAAGTTTCTAGTTTACTTCCTTTTTATTTTCAATTTAAACCAAACTATCATATGCTAAAATGGTAAACTATACTAATTAATCCACATATTCTATAACTAATAAATTTATAATTGCAACTAAACTAAACGGCTAAAATATAAACTAAGGTGCAAAATGCAGATATAGAGTAAAAATACATAAAAAAAGGACAATGTATAAGTACTGAAAGATAAAAATGAAAATAAAGATTAAAAATACATAAAAATAACCAAAATAAGATAAAAGAGTCTGTAGTGGTTCACCAAAAAGATACGCCAGAGATGGCAACCTCCCCACACTTAAAATAAAGCATCGTCCTCGATGCTCACTCAAGCTGGGTGTGAAGGAGTGTCATCACTAGAAGGATGGGCTGCTGGAGTCTCAGTGGTGGCCTGAGGATCTGCAGACTGGATAAGGGTAGGAGGATCTGTCTGCTGCAACGGAGGCTCTGACTGAATAGGAATCTCGGGATCTGCGGCCTGTATCTGGTGTGGCTCCTCCTGCTGTGGCACAGCCTGCTCCGGGTTTGCCTGCTCAGCCTGGGCATGTGTCTCCTCCTCATGGGCACTCGCCTCCGCCTCAGATGTGTCAGAAGGGGTGTCAGGCTCGGAGGGGATGTCGCCGCCGGATCGGATCATCAACTTGAGGTGCTCATAGCGTCGCTTGTTGCGACGCTCCATACGGTCCAAGCAGGCGAAGAGTCGATGCACCAAATGGTAAATAGGCTCAGGAGCAGGTGGAGGTGCAGTGGGTGGGGTTGGTGCAGCAGTGGAAGAAGAGGGAGCAGCTGAAGGCGTGGCTGTCTCAGCAGAAGCGGTGAGGAATGGAGGTGCATAGCCTAAAGCCCGAAACTTCCTGCTGTGAGGGATAATCTTCTTGCAGTCTGTAGCAGGTGGCTTCTCATCAGCATCCTCCCAAGGCACGTCAGCTCGACGGCCTAGCTGGGTGACCAGGTAAGGGAAAGGAAGGGTGCCTCTGACATGGACCCTGGCCATAAAGTGCCGGATGAATCGTGGCAAATACAGGTCCTTACCCTCCTGTACACACCAGAGAAGGGTGATCATACTGGCAGGCAGCTCCGTCTCATGAGTGCTCGACATAACAAAGTTGCTCAGGATCTGGTACCAGAGCCGAGCCTCATCATTCAAATACATAAGCTTGATTCCTTTAGGCATTGTGGCGTTCTTACCCATGACCCATGGGATAGTAGGGTCAAGGGCTATCCTCTCCTTGATAGCATCCCAGTCAAATCTCAGAAACCTCATATCCTCTTCAGCCTTTTGGTAACCGTCAGGCTGATCTGACTTAGGCTGAAGGCGCAGAATATCCTCAATGGCCTCTTCAGTGACCAGTATCTGTTTCCCTCTGAGGTTCACTGCATCCAAGGAAGTCTTGAAATAATTGCAGTAAAACTTTCTTACCCAGGAAGCATTGACCTCAGTCAGGTTTCTCTCCAAGAAGAACCAGCCTCTCTGTTTGATCTGATCGGAGGTGTACTACTGCAGTTCTTCTGGAATTTTAGAGTCCACTCTAGGTACAGGTTTCTGGAGGTAGCAAACACTGGATACTTCAGCTCACAGTATCAGTTTGCAAACTTGATTGGATCATTGGCAGGGAAGAGCTAGTCAGCCTTCTCCTGCGGGGTAAAGTGCTTTTCCCGACAGGAGTCATCATGCATAATCTTCAGGATAGACATAGAGGGTTCACCTCTTTTTCGTTTGCCAGTTGTTGCCTTTCCTTTTACCTTTCTTTGAGGGTCAGACATCCTGAAAAACAGAAATCTAGGATATAATAAAAGCAGGAAAATAAGTAGGCAAATAACAAGATAAGCACAAAGTGGCAAAGGAGCAGTAGAATTATGAAATGAGTTGAATAATTGTGCATATTGGATTGTTTCGGAGTTAAAAAGCGGAGATGAGAAATTTACAATCCAAAATGTATTATAAGGAGAATACTTGTTAATTAGGAGCAATAATAATCATGCCATGAGTTAAAAAGTTGAGAGAGTTAGTCAAAAAGCAGAGGGGGAAGTTAGAAAGTTAAAAGTGGTTAAACTTTGAAAAAGAGGTTAGAAAGCAAAAATCAGTGAGTTAGTAAAAAGAAAATCAGAGTAAGTGGCATGATGATCGGTTTCTAAGTAACAAGAATTTCATCATTTTAAGCAACAGTCAACTCATATTCAAAAAATATCAGGTTAGTGATGATGATTCATAAAGATATAAAAATAGCAAAAAATTAAAATCGAATCATCAAAAGTGCAAATTTATTAACCAGGAAATCGAGAGGAATAAGAATGCTGGCCCGTGCATTCATGAAGTGGTTTGGGAAAAACCAAGTGATGCCAAATTCAAATTGCCAAACCAAAATATGAATGAATATCAAAATAATTTACAGAAAATTGGGCAGCATTTCGGCTAAAATTGGATGATCCCGGGTAATAAACAGCACGCAGAATAGTTCATATAAAGTAAAATAAAGCTGTAATTACATATACGGAATATAAACATGAAATAGAAGTGTAAAAAGCAGCATGAAACAGTAAAGAACAGCATATGAACAGTATTAATCATCACAGCAACAGCTGAATTGCGAAAATTATAAAACAAGTAGCATGAACAACGCAATTAAACAGGCCTAAATCCACTAACCACATCCTAGCTACCTAACCACCTAGAATCAACTACAAACATGCATCTCTAACTAGCCTAATTTTGAACATAATTGAAAACATATGCAACTAACTATGAATGAAAGAAAAATGGCATTCGGCGGAACCTGGTAGGCGTATGAACAAAGCTAGGGAACAGAGAAATGGCGTGGGTATGATGGTGGTGCTGGGAGGGGGGCACGGCGGTGGGTGGCTATTTGTGGTGGCAGGGGGTTTCGGGTAGGGTGATTGGGGGAGGGGTGGTTGAAGAAGGATGGGGGTAAGGTTGGTGGTAGTGGGAGGCGCGGCGGTGATGGCGCGGTGGTGGTGGGAAGAAGAGGAGAGAAAGAGAAGAAAGAGAGGGAGGAAAGAAGGAGGGGGTGGGCGTCGCGGTTGTGGCTGGGTGGTCGGCGCTGGTGCGGTGGTCAGGGGTGGTTGGCAGTGGGTGCAGAGGAAGGAGGGAGAGAGAACAGGGGGGTTGGGGAGGGAGAGTGGGGCGCAATGAGGGTAGGGTTTCGCGTCACTGGGGTTAGTGAATTTGAATCCACGCGAACGCGTGGGGCACGCAGTCGCGTGGCTAGGGTGGAAAGGGGTTGACGCGATCGTGTGGAATGGGTAAAAGGATGAATGACACGGTCGCGTGAGGCATGCGACCGCGTCGCTAGAAATTGTGCTAAACGCACAATTCCAGTGTCGTTTCAGCGCAACTCTCTGTCTCCTTTGGGGTGTTGTGCAATCCATGCGACGCGAACGCGTCGCTCACGCTTCTGCGTGGGATGGGTTTTTTGCAAGTGACGCATTCGCATCAGGGATGCAAACGCGTGGGCCCTTTTGTGCTAAACGCACAACATCCGCACGATTCCAGCCCGGATTTCTGGGCGTTGGATTATTACGCCGATTTCCAGATTACGCGTTCACGTGGTTGACGCGGACGCGGACGCGTGGGGGGTGGTTTTTGCAACTGACGCGAACGCTTTAGCGATGCGGTCGCGTCGCACGCCCTTTCTTTTTTTTTATGCAATTATGCAATTATGCAGATATGCAGTATGCAATGCGAATGAATAATATTCAGGTTCAATGAAAAATAATATAATATAAAAATAAACAACACGAAATAAAACTTGAAAAAGAAACGACCATACCATGGTGGGTTGTCTCCCACCTAGCACTTTTAGTTAAAGTCCTTAAGTTGGACATTTGATGAGCTTCTTGTTAAAGCAAACCATTTGATGAGGTTCTTGTATTAGGTGGTAATGGCCTTAGGATGGGTGTTTCCAGTGGTTCTGTACGTTCTACTCCCTTGTATTTTTCTGTGGATTCCTCCACTTCTTTGCAAAATGCTTCAACTGCAACTGTGTCCTGGTCAAAATCTTCTATGTCTTCCTCATCACTTAAGTCATACGCTGGAGGTTGACAGAAATCTACCTCTGCATCATCTTCGTATTCACTTGGGAAAGATTCTTCAATCTCGGAGAATTCACTTGCGAGTGCAAGTTCATCACTAGGAGAACTTGACCTGTGACTATCACTATCAAGGAAACTTACGTCTTGGGTTATTTCGTCTAGTTCTTCATGAAACACCTGCTTTGGGGATTGTGCACTATCCTCCATAGCATCAATTGTAACGTCCTTGACGGAACTTTTTCACAACTCTGGATTCTCATGGAGGTTCAGCATCTCTTAAATCTTCAACCTGTACTTCTTCTTCTTGGATAATTTGAGCTTCCTCCAATTGTTCCAAAATAAAGTTATGCTCGCTACTGCCTACTGGGGTTTCCAGTGTCTCCTTCATGCTATGTTTGTCATTAGATTCTCCACATAAAGCTATTGGAGTTCCTTGAGTGTCTAAACGTCTGGAAGATAATTGATATATTGCTTGCTCCAGCTGATGAAGGGTTGTATGAAGTTGATCTACTGTTTCCTTGAGACGAACCTGTGATTCTCGAGGTGATGGATATGGACATGGTACACAGGAAAGTGGCGGGGTTTGGGAGTAAGTGGATTGGAGTTGGGATTGTGGTAGATAAGGGTCATATTATGGTGAATGGTGAAAAGGAACTTGTGAGTGTGGTGGTTCAAATCTACGTTGAGAGGATGGTCTATAAGCACAGGGTAGGGCTTGTTGGTAATTACAAGGGGGTCCACCATGTTTATCAGCTTGGTATGCATTATAGAGTGATCCTTGCCCATGATATCTTGGAGGGTGTTGTTGCCTAAAAGGTTGATCAGATCCTCTTGACTCCATCCATCTTTGATTGCTCTGACCTTGATGCATGTTCCTGCTATAACTTCCGTTCCCTTCAACAATATTAGAACCAAACTCAAAGCGAGAGGGGTGAGAATTCATAGTAGCTAATAAAAATAAAAGGGAAAAACAAAAACAAATAAACAAATAAAATAAAAATATTTACAATAACCAATAATAAGACACACGTTTGCAGTTTCCCCGCAACGGCGCCATTTTGAAGAGAGAACTTTTGCGTGGTCTATAATTCAGAATAAATTCCCGTTGCAAGTATAGCTTCTAAACCAACAAAAGTCCTTTCTTACAAACGTTTTGGTTGTCACAAGTAACAAACCCCTAAATAAATTGATAACCGAAGTATTTAAACCTCGGGTCATCTTCTCAAGGAACTGCAGGGAGGTGTTCTTATTATTGGTTATGAGTTTTGTAAATTGGGGATTTTGAAAGTAAGGAACAAGTAATTTAAATGGAAAGTAAAATAAATAAATAACTATAAAATAAACTCTTGGCAAGGTATGAGAACTTGGAAGTCCTATCCTAGTTATCCTTATCAATGGTGATGAGAATTGAGTTTTAATCCCACTTAGTTAGCCTTTACTAAAGCAAAGGAAGGTCAAGTGACTAATCAGTTTGATCCTCAGGTCCTAGTAAATTCCTAAGAAAGGACTGGAATTATTGAAGTTCAATTCAATTAGCAAAGACAACAATTATCAATCACGTTGAGTTTGATAACTCAAGAGTTGCCAATTAATCAACCAAAGCCAAAAGGGGAAAAGTAACTTACTCGAATAAAAATATCTTCAGATTGGAAGCAACAGTAGCATAAATAAAAGAAAGCAATAATAAACTGAAATGCCTCAAATTATATTAAATAGAAATTCAAATCTAAACATGAATGGTTCATAAGCCAATTTGGCAACAAAAGTAATTGAAGGAAAGCATTAAAATATCTGGAAGTAAAAGAGAAATATAAAGTAAAAGGAATATTGAACCTGATAAGGAGTTGGAATACTAAATTGAAATAATAAGAAATCCTAATCCTAAAACCCAAGAGATATGAGAGAACCTCTCTCTCTCTCTCTAAAAACTACATCTAAACTATGAAAAGTGAATAATTGGAGAGCTCCCCTATGAATGGATGCATTTCCCCCACTTCATAACCTCTAATCTGTGCCTTCTGGACTTGGATCTGGGCCAAAAAGGGTTTCAGAAATCGCTGGGAGCGTTTTCTGTAATTTCTGGTGCGTGGCGTCTGTCACGCGTCCACGTAAGTCACGCGGTCGCGTCATCTGGAATTTTCCTTATCACGCGTTCGCTTCGGTCATGCGTCTGCATCATCTGTGTTCTGCTCATGGCGCGCGTCCGCGTCAGTCACGCGTTCGCGTCGCTGTCTTTTCGCGCTAAGCATGCGGCCGCATCGTCCATGCATTCGCGTCGCTGCCAGTTTCTTCAAAAACTCCATTTTGTGCTTTCATTCCATTTTTGTATGTTTCTTTTCCATCCTTTAAGTTATTCCTGCCTTAGGAGATCTGAAACTTCTCAACACACAAATCACGGCATCGAATGGTAATAAAGGGTGATTAAAATAAATAATTTCAAAGCATAGGAAACATGTATTTCACATTTATCACATAATAAGGAAGGGAAAGTAAAACCATACAATTTACATGAATAAGTGGGTGAAGGATTGAATAAATCTCTTGAATTGAGCACAATATATATCATAAAATATGGGTTTATCAATGCCCCAAAGTGAAATCCAATAATAATCAATGCATATGAGTTGTAATCAAGAAAAGAATGCATAAGTGTGTGAAAAAGTGAGAATTATGGGTAGTTAAGTTTGTTTAGAATTGCATAGGTTGTTATATAGGTTAGGTGGGAAGTTTAAGTTAATCAAAGATTCAAATTATAGTCCACTTGACTATATGCATCTTACCTTGACCCTAACCCCATTACAATCTAAAGAAAAGACCTCATGATATTTGTATGCATGCATGAAATAATTGTTGATTGTTAGATGAAAAACAAATCTTGGAAAGCATGATTAGAGGAGAATTGAGTGAATCAACCCTATACACTTGAGCGACTAGAGCGAATACACATCCGGTGAGGGTTCGATTGCTCAATTGCATGTTTTCACCTATGATCATTTATTTTCTTGCAAGTTTGTAGAATCTTTAATAACTCAATTCAATTGTGGTTTGGCTTGGTTGTTAATACCCTTAGCCCTTATGCTTATATTAGTTTTTCTTGGGGATTGATTTATTTTGACCAAGTAATTGCATCTATTTAGATAGTTGCATGTAGATAGATTGCATATAGTTTATTTACACTGAATAAATGATAGTACCCTTTGTCTCTTTCTTGGTTTAGCATGAGGACATGCTATGGTTTAAGTGTGGGAAGATTTGATGCACCATTATTTCGTGGTACATTTTATGCTTAATTTGAGTGGATTTCATCCATTATTCCCACATTTATTTAATGAAATAGCAAGGTTTCATGACTTTCTCCTAATTTGTGCTTAAGAGTGAAAACATGCTTTTTAGGCCCTTAATTGGTTAATTTTAAATTACCTTTGATTCCACTAGATGCCTTGATGTGTTTGTTAGTGAATTCAGGTTGAAAAGGCTAGGAATGGATCAAAAGAGTGAAGAGAAAAGCATGCAAAGTGGAAAAATCATGGAGAATCAAGGATTTGGAGTGCATTCATCGACGCACACGCATGGCAGACGCGCGCACGTGAATTTGAAGTTGCATGGCGACGCGTACGCGTGACATGACGCGTACGCGTGGAAAGCAAATTGCCAAGCGATGCGTACGCATGACCCACGCGTATGCGTCGCAGCTCGCACGTGACCTCATTAAAGTGAAAATGCTGGGGGCGATTTCTGAGCTGCCCAGGTCCAAATCCAACTGCTTCCAGAGCCTATTACATGCAGAAATCAAGAGGAGTCAAAGGGGGGAAGCACATAATTTAGTTTTCTATCATGTTTTAGTTAGTTTCTAGAGAGAGAAGCTCTCTCTTCTCTCTAGGATTAGGTTAGATGTAGATCAGGATTTCTTAGATCTAGGTTTAATTCATGCTTTGATTCACTTTTCCTTTACAATTTCTTGATCTTCTACCTCTACTTTCTCTAGTTTAGTCTTTTACTCTTGTATTTATTTATTTTGTTGTTGATGCACTCTTGTTTCTTCTATTTTCCTTTTAATGCAATTTATGTTTGATTTCTTTTATTGTTAATTTGAGTTGTTGTTGTTAATTTCCTTGCAATTGATAGTGTAGATCTACATTTTTTGCAATTTTATCTTGCTTTTCTTTTTTGCCTTCCAAGTGTTTGATTAAGTGCTTGGAAAGATGTTGGAATAGATTTTTGTGTTCTTGGCTTGGGATGGTAACTTAGGTGAAATTGAGTTACTAATGTCCAAGTCTTGATAATTGGTGTCTATTGACTCTAGCCTTCCACTAAGTTAATTAGTGAGATGGTTAGAACTTGTGGATTAGGATTGGTGTAGCTCATTTGACTTTCTTTTACTTGTTAGAGGATGACTTAATGAGATTGATCCTTGCGATTATCATGTTGTGGTTAGTAACAAGGATAAAGATCCTTGACCATCATTCCTTGCCAAGACCTTTTTACATTTGAGTTTCATTTACTTTCTTGTCATTTACATTTCATGTTCCTTATTCAAAACCCCAAAATACTTGTTTCATAACCAATAATAAGAACACTTCCCTACAATTCCTTTGAGAGACGACCTGAGGTTTGAATACTTCGGTTATTTTTATTGAGGTTTGTACTTGTGACAAACAAATTTTTGCATGAGAGGATTGTTTGTTGGTTTAGAACTATACTTGCAATGAGATTTTATTTGTGAAATTTTATACCAACCAATTTTCTGTTCATCAGATTGGTGGAGCTGTGACGTTAGTTGAGGGGGTTCATGGTGACGAAGATGCGAATGTAGGGGCGGCCGACGGTCACGGTTATGGTGCCACTCATCAAAATAGTCGTGGTGCTAAGGCAAATTTAGCAAATCAAGGCCTGGGAATTGATTCTCTTGGTGAAGAAAACTGCTAATTCAGAATGAGAAAGAGGGCTATGGTGACAGAGAGGACCATATGAGAGAAGAAGGGCTTGCCAATGATGATGAGGACAGCGATATTGAGTATGAAAAATTGGAAGAGCAACTGTTAGAAAATCAAAGGACTTTGGATTTAGCAAAAGAATCAGGAGCAGTGCTATATAACAAAGAAGATGGCATTATGGCTATCTTCCAAGAACAGAATGAAGAAATTACTCAGAAAAGATTGGCAAAACAGAAGGCTAAAGCTAGACGGAGCAGGCCTAAACGTTACAACAAGGTGTCTAATAATAATTTAAAATGATTGTTAGCTCTGGAATATTAGGGGGTTAAGAGGTGATGGGAAGTTTCCAATGGTGAAAGACCTTAAGAGAAAATATAGCTTGAATATGTTAGGCTTGGTAGAGACTAAAAGACAATTAGTGACAAGATTTAATATTTTGAAAATTTGGGGAAATGGTTGTGTGGGGTGGGAGTATGTTGGGTCTGACAGTGCATCTGGCCAGTCGTTGTTAATGTGGGATGATGGTTTCTTTAAAATGAGAAATTGCTATAAAGTTGAGAGATGGTTGTGTGTTGAAGGGATTTTGTCGGAGACTTCTATTAATTGTGCTTTTTTCTTGGTCTATGGTGCACATACTAGAGATGAGAAACTTGTTGTGTGGAAGGAGTTGAGTTACGTGGCTGGCTTGTTTCAAAGACCCAGCTATTTTTTGGGGGACTTTAATGAGATTACACAGGTGGAGGAAAGGCGAGGCTCTGATGGCTTACCTTCAACGACGCAAGATTTTAAGGACTGGATAAACGACATGGGTTTGGTGGAGTTACCGATTACTGACCGTAAGTTTACATGGTTCAGAGGACGTTCATGTAGCCGTATTGATAGAGCTCTGGTTAGCTTGGAATGGCTAGAGGCATTTCCGGAGACTCGCTTAAGAGGTGGTTCACGGGGTTTGTCTGATCACTACTCGATTATAGTGGAGGATAAGAGGCAAAGGAATGGACCAAGGCCGTTCCGAAGTCTAGATTTATAGTTTACACATGACGGGTTTCTAAGAATGGTCAAGGAGGAATGGAGAGGGTTAGGAGAAGTACAATTCACCGAAAATTTGAAGGCTTTGACGGTTCCTTTAGGGAGATGGCATAGAGACAACTTTGGTGATATGGACAAGAAAATCATGAAATTTGAGGAAGAGATTAAGAATAATGATGACATGGTCGGTAATGGGAATTATGATGGAACAGTGGAAGCAAGAAGGAGGGCGCTAGTTACTTGCTGTGAGAAATGGTATGTGAGGAAAGAACTACACTGGAAGCAGATGTCGAGGTCTAGGCATGCGAGGCACATGGATAAAAACACGAGATACTTCCACAACTTAGCTTCCGCGATAAGGAGGAATAATAGGATTGATGCTCTGGTTATTAATGGAAGATTGATAAGAAATCAAGTCAGGATCAAGATTGCCATCAGAGAATTTTATAAGGGTTTATATCATCAAGAGCAGTCTCCTATGGTGTATTTTAGAGATGGTCTGGTAGAAATGATCGGCGAGCAGGATGCTATGGCTTTAGAAGTGCTACCGACTCCTGAGGAGGTTAAAGAAGCAGTGTGGGATTGTGAATCTTCTAAGACTCCAGGAAGTGACGGGTACAACATGAATTTCATAAAAAAGTGATGGGATGATCAAAGCGGTACTGGGTTTCTTCCAATCTTCCAGGTTGCCGACAAATGCTAATGTCATTTGGGTGGCGCTGGCTCCTAAGTTTACTGGTGCTAAGGAAATCAAAGATCTGTGACCGATTAGCATGGTGGGGTGTGTGTATAAGGTAATCTCAAAGATGATGGTTAGGAGAATGAGAGCAATTATGCCAGGGTTAGTAGGCGAGACGCAGAGTGCATTTGTCAAGGGCAGGAAGATTCATGATGGGGCCCTTATCGCGTGTGAAACGATTTAGTGGATCAAAATAAGGAAGAAGGAAGCAACAATAATAAAGTTAGACTTCCATAAAGCATATGATAGAGTCAAGTAGAGTTTTGTAGACCTTGTGTTGTAGAAGATGGGTTTTGGACGGAAATGGAGGGAATGAGTTATGGAGTGTGTCAGTACGTGCTCTATGTCAGTATTGATAAACGGCTCGCCGTCAAAGCCATTCAAGATGGAATAGGGACTGCAACAGGGTGATCCTCTGTCTCCATTTCTATTTGTACTTATTGTCGATGTCCTGCATAGGATGATTGGAGAGGCTGTTAGAAACGGACGCATATCGCCGTTGTTGGTTGTAAGAACCGAAGTTTTTCTATAAAACCGTTTTAATAAAAATAATAATTTTAAGTTCCCGAGATAGATTCAAAATTTAGAAGTTTTAATTTGAAAATATAAAAGTGAAATTTGATTTCAATGAATTTTTCTAAGTTGGAAAATGTATCTTTTGTGATAGGTTTTTGTAAAAATGCGTACTGGCGCTTAAGCTGGCAGTACCGGCTTTAGTCTGTTCAGTACCGTGTATGTTGGAAAAATAAGATTTGGAAAATTGATTTGGTGTTTTGAAAGAACAAAAATAATTTAGAATTAAAAACCGGGCACTAGTTTTAAAGGTTTTAGCCCAAAGTGGGCCAAACGTACTAAAAACCCTAACGGGGTGGACTAGGCCCAAACTGGGCCCAAGGCCCAACATATATATACATGTTTAATGAGCTTTCAGCTCATTTTTCACCTCCAAGAGAGAGAGGCGCAGTTTAAGAGAGAAGGGAGAAGAAAGGGGGGTAACACTATTTATCACCACCTTTCGGGAGCCATATCTTGAGCTACGAAGCTCTAATTGACGAGCCGTTTACAGCCACACGAAACTCTTATCGAGCTCTTCATTTTTATCTAAGAAAATCTGGTGACCTCTAGTAGTGGATAATTGTCGGATTTCGCTCCAATCACCGTTGGATAAGCTTGTCTTGGGAGTTGGTGGTGGCTTTTGATTTGGCTTTGGTGGTTTGGAGCTTGGTGGAAGCTTGTTGGAATCAAGTTTAGTGTTTGAGCATATTGAGAATCGGCCAAGATATGATTTCGGTTTTCTTTATGTAATATGTAATGTTTCGTGAACCTTAGGCTAGTTGACCTTAAGATAAGATTGGATGTTTGGGTGTATATTTAATTGTATGTGATTTTGATGTTTGAAGATAAGTTGTATGGTAGGGATGATGATATAGAGTTGTAGAATGTGGAATATATAAATTTTGATGTTGATTGTTGGTGATTAATGACTATGAATATTAATTATGAGTGTTGTGATTTATTATTGTTTATGAGGATTGTGGGAAAGTGAATGTTGATAATAATTGCTAATGTTGAGATAAATTGTGGAGGAGTATGAATATTAATGTTGATGACAAATGGGTGAAGGATGTGAGCTTTATGAGAATAATGTGAGAAATAAACTTTTTGATGAATTTAGGTAATGTTAGATATTGCTTGGTGATGATAATTGAAACTGATGAGGATTTGTAGTGGTTGTTGATGTTGTTATTGATTGACGATGATTATGAATGTTTATGATGATTTTGGATGTTGATGATTAAGGGTTTTGATGGTGTTGAATGGTGTAATTGGGATATTATGGATGGTTGAGTGACAAACCCCAATTTGACGGTTTGTTTTGCCTTGAATTTAGAACATTTTGATAACCTTTTGTCACATTTAGCCTAAGAATTAGCATGGTTTTGTTATCTCTTCCATGATTGTGCTTAAGTGTAAAAAGCATACTTTTTAAGCCTTATTTTGGTGAATTCTAGTTTCTCTTTGATTCCATAAGATGCCTTGATGTGTTTGCTAGTAATTCCAGGGTTGAAATAGGCTAGGCATGGATCAAAGGAAGCAAGGAAGGAAGCATACAAGTGGAGAGAAGCATAAAAAGTCAAAGAAGCAAAGTCAGCCATGCACGCGCACGCGCACAAGGCGCTCGCGCGCACATTGCAGAATCGACCAGGGACGCGCACGCGTACCATGCGCGCACGCGCCGATGTTGGCACATGACCTCATTAATGCAACACGTGCCTGGCGATTTGAGAGGGTTTCTGAACCCATTTTTGGCGCCAAATTGCTAAGGGAAAGGAATAAAAGGATGAAGGATTAAGGAGAATGCATCATTCATCACTTTCATACTTTTAGATACTTTTCATACTTTAGAAGTTGGAGATAATTAGTTTAGTTTTAGCTTTGTAGTTAGTTTCTAGAGAGAGAAGCTCTCTCTTCTCTCTAGGATTAGGATTAGGTTTAGGTTAATCTCTCTTCTTAGATCTAGGTTTAACTCATGCTTTGATTCATTTTTCATTCACCAATTCCTAATCTTCTCCTCTTCCTCTTTCTAGATGTGTGCTTTAATAATTGTAATTCTTCATTTTGTTTTGGATATATTGTTGTTCCTTGGTTTTCTTTCAATAATGCAATTTGAGGTAATTCATGATAATTGTGATTTCCTTGATTGTTGTTGTTAATTCTTTACATTCAATTGTAGTTAGAATTCATTCTTGTTGTGATTGACTATACTTTTCTTTTGTGCCTTCCAAGTGTTTGATGAAATGCTTGGTTGGATTTTAGTATAGATTTTGTTCCTCTTGGCCTAGGTAGAGTAATTAGTGACACTTGAGTTATCTAGTACCTTTGTTGATTGATAATTGGAGAGATTGCTAATTGGTTTGGAGTGCACTAAGGCTAGTCTTTCCTTGGGAGTTGGCTAAGACTTGTGGCTCAAGTCAATTCATCCACTTGACTTTCCTTTAATTAGTAAGGGTTAACTAAGTGGTAGCAATGAACAATTCTCATCACAATTGAGAAGGATAACTAGGATAGGACTTCTAGTTCTCACACCTTACCAAGAGCCTTTTATAGTTGTTAGTTTATTTTCATTGCCATTTACTTTTCATGCTTCTTATCCAAAACCCCAAAATAACTCATAACCAATAACAAGGGACTTTATTGCAATTCCTAGGGAGAACGACCTGAGGTTTGAATACTTCGGTTTATAAATTTTAGGGGTTTGTTTTAGTGACAAACAACTTTTTGTATGAAAGGATTAGTGATTGGTTTAGAAACTATACTTGCAACGAGACTTCATTTGTGAAATTCTAAACCGTCAAAAATCCAATCATCATTGAGTTGGGAGAAGAATGGTATGGACTTTTATGTTGTTTTGGTATTGTCTGGGTTGTGATTAGTTTGGTTTTGTATTGAGAGTTTTGGTGAAATTGAGGTTTTGAGACTTTTGTAAAAACATATTTTTGGTGAACTTTGACGGATCATAACTTGAGCCTCAGTTTTCAAATTTATTGAAATTTTCTTTAAATTAAAGTTCATTGAAAAATCTTTAAATGGATATAAAGTTTGTAGGAAATGAATTTTTGTAGAGGAAGTTATGTTCATGCAAAATTGTATCAAAATCTGAATTCTGTGCATGCTGCAGAATTTGTGATTTTTGGTTTGTGTGCGCACGCACACCCCTGTGAGTTTTTGAACCTATGCACACGCATAGCCTTGTGCGCATGCACACTCAGGGGAAGGCTTGTTGTTGAGAGCGCTAGCACGACCGGTGTGCACACACAACCAATGAAGTTTTGAATCCTGTGCGCACGCACACATTGGAAGGTGCACTCTGTTGAGGGCCTTCGCACGTCTTGTGCGGATGAACAGAGTTTGAAAATTTTACTCCTTGTGCGTACGCACACCTCTATGCGTATGCACACATTTGAAAGCTTTCCTGGAGCTTGGTGGAAGCTTGTTGGAATCAAGTTTGGTGTTTGAGCATATTGAAAATTGGCCAAGGTATGGTTTCGGTTTCCTTTATGTAATATGTAATGTTTCGTGAACCTTAGGCTAGTTGACCTTAAGATAGGATTGGATGTTTGGGTGTATGTTTAATTGTATGTGATTTTGATGTTTGAAGATAAGTTGTATGGTAGGGATGATGGTATAGAGTTGTGGAATGTGGAATATATAAATTTTGATGTTGATTTGTTGGTGATTAATGACTATGAAGATTAATGATGAATGTTGTGATTTATAATTGTTTATGAGGATTGTGGGAAAGTGAATGTTGATAATGATTGCTAATGTTGAGATAAATTGTGGAGGAGTATGAATATTAATGTTGATGACAAATGGGTGAATGATGTCAGTTTTATGAGAATAATGTGAGAAATAAATTTTTTGATGAATTTGGGTGATGTTAGATATTTCTTGGTGATGATTATTGAAACTGATGAGGATTTGTAGTGGTTGTTGATGTTGTTGTTGATTGACGATGATTATGAATGTTTATGATGATTTTGGATATTGATGATTAAGGGTTTTAATGGTGTTGAATGGTGTAATTGGGATATTATGGATGGTTGAGTTGGGAGAAGAATGGTATGAACTTTTATGTTGTTTTGGTATTGTCTGGGTTGTGATTAGTTTGGTTTTATATTGAGAGTTTTGGTGAAATTGAGGTTTTGAGACTTTTGGTAGAAACAGATTTTTGGTGAACTTTGACGGATCATAATTTGAGCCTCAGTTTTCAAAATTTATTGAAATTTTCTTTAAATTAAAGTTCATTGAAAAATCTTTAAATGGATATAAAGTTTGAAGTAAATGGATTTTTGTAGAGGAAGTTATGATCATTCAAAGTTTGGTGTCAAAATCTGAATTCTGTGCACGCACGCACACCCCTGTGAGTTTTTGAACCTATGCGCACGCACAGCCTTGTGCGCACGCACACTCAGGGGAAGACTTGCTGTTGAGAGCGCTAGCACGACCTGTGCGCACACACAACGAACGAAGTTTTCCAACTTGTGCGCACGCACACGTTGGAAGGTGCACTCTGTTGAGGGCGTTCGCACGTCTTGTGCGGATGAACAGAGTTTGAAAATTTTACTCTTTGTGCGTACGCACACCTCTATGCATATGCACACATTTGAAAACTTTCCTGGGCGTGCGCGCGCACACCTCTGTGCGTACGCACATGCCCTATTTTTCAACTAAAATCTTGTTTTTAACTGTTTAACCTTCCCAACAAGCTTGTAAACTTCTGTGGCACCTATTTAAGATGTTTTGGCTTGCTTTTGGATGTTAAACAAAGAGAAGGTCTTGGAATTATTTGGATATTACTTTGAAAAGTTAGAGAGCGGAGGTTTAGGTTTCTAGTGTACTGAGGATGAGTTCGGTTGAGAGAGAAGGAAGAGTAGTGAACTTGGTGATTTACTGAAAACAAATTGAGAAACTGATGAACTAACGAGTTCGGAATGGAATTAAGAACTGATGATGGTTATTATGAGCTTGATGGATGTTGAAGGAAAGTGTGCTAAACACTATATCCTTAGAATGTTGAGAATTGAGAATTGAAAGTGATTTGAGATGAGAGATGGTGATGCTTTGAGGTCGATGGACTTGTTGGATGTGGATAGGATGCCAGGCACTATATCCTTGGAATGATAGTGTGCCAGGCACTATATCCTTGGAGTGATTTATGATGAAATAGATGTTGTTGTTGTTTTCCTTCTCTGCCGCAAGAGTGTGACAAGCACTATATCTTCGGAATGAGCATGCAAGTGTGCCAGGCAGTATATCCTCGGAACAAAAGCATGCCAGGCGCTATATCCTCGGACGTGGCAGAAAGGCGACATCTGGAAGGATGTGTCGGGTTGGCATTCATAGACCGACAAGTGATATCACGAGCCAATAGGACAGGCATTCATCATGTGCATCTACTATGTGTTTTGTTTGCTTTGCCTAATTGCATCTCTTGTCTAAATGAATAATACGCTTATTTGCTAGTTATTTTACTTGTTGTACATGTATATTACGTGTGATTTACTTGCTTGTATTACTTGTGATTGTCTGGTGTTGAGGAGGTAGGTAGGCGGTGGCGATGGGATCGCACGGAGGTTAGGTTGGTGAAGGTTGTGGGATACAGTGATGTGATTAGTATTAGTTAGAATTCCCCGAAGTTTAGATAACCCGGTTTATATTTTAAGTTTTTTATTTATTTAATTTATTCTAAGTTTGAATATTCGTATTTGATGTGAAGTTCTAGGATTGCCTTCGGCGTCCCGGAGCCTTACATCTTACATATTGGACACTGTTACCATACTGAAAACCTCCGGTTCTCATTCGATACTTTGTTGTTGCTTTTCAGATGCAGGTTGCAACCCACCTCGGTGAGTTGCTTTGATGGTAACAGAGCGGAGGATCCTGGATATGTTTTTGGAGTCTTTTTAATTATGTGTTTATTCTTCTCACTTTTGTATTTACTTCTGCCTAGAAGCTTACTTGGAGAGAAAATCTTGTATAAGTTGTTTTTAACTTTCAGATTTCTGTATGATCTGTATATAACTAGCCGACTTAAACTCCGCAGACCGAAACTAGATTCTTATACTTTGATATTTTGTTATATTATATCTTTTTCTTATGCGTTAAGTTAGTAACTTGTTTATATATTTAAATAAATATTTTGAATTTGAATCCCATTTTATTTATGCAGTAACTTATTCGTTAATCATCAATTTTTGAACGATATTTAAATTTGCGGTAAATTAATATTTAATCTTTTAGATTAAGAGATATTATAAAAAATAAAAAAAAAGTGCTTAATTAAAAAAAATTCTTAACATATGCTCTAACGGAACCGCAATTTTACATTAAAATAAAGAATGGTAAATATTATATATCAACACAATAAATCAAAGTTTTGGAGAAAAAATATTGATAAAAAAAATCTTTTTTTTTTTTGTTTTCCGTGTTATATATATACACACTGTTTTATGATAAATAAGGAGTACAGTAGAGTGATATTTTTGAAAGACAACTGATGAGGGATTAATCTAATAATGTACGTAGGATTGTAGGAAAGCCGTCTACGCTATGTGCTCTAACAAGAACCATAAAATTATCAAAGTTTAGTAATAAAAAGATGTACATGTTTTTTGCTAATAAAATCAATTTGAGTTTCAACAATCAGCCACGTTGTGAGCTCTATTCTCAAGTTTTGTACGTGATATTATTATATGGAATCTTCTTTGTCCAAATGCCATTGTGTGGCCAAATTCAATTGCCAATAACAACTACCCAAATGCCATTCGCTAATATCAAATATTCGTATAAATAGTTGGACCGAACCAATTGATTCAACAAGATTAACTAAAAACCGATTCAATGCAAAATTCAATTTACAGCGAACAGATCAGAAAAAGGGCCAAAAATCAGTAAATTGGTCCTGACTTTTACTAGAGAATCAGTTAAAAAGTAGTAATTTTAAAAAAAATTATATAAATTTATTTATTTTATTATATTTGATTTAATCTTGATTAAATTCCCATAACACTTTTAATTTTATTAATTTAATGACCAATATGGTCCTCAAAAACTTCATAAAAATCAAACATCATTTTCAGGAATAAAAGCACAGCTCAACTTCTTACTATAATTATAAATAGGAGTTTGAATAAAATTGATTTTGCAAACTTGATTTTGATGAAAAATAGGTTTGTGTTAAAGTGATTTATGTTTGGCAATCTTTGCATCAAAATGAATTATAGTAAAATAAATATTGTTTGGATTATACTACTCAAAATTACTTTTAGATAAAAAATTACTAAAATAGATACCAATTAATAATTTTTGTATATTATCTTATCATTTTAATTTAGATATTTAAATAGATCTTATTAATTAATTCTATAATAAAATTAATATTTATACACTAAAATAAAAATAATATATAAAAATTGGCAAAATATATTTTTAATTAAAACTAACAAAATATAAATTTTAGAGAGTACTAAGAATAATAAAAAAAATTAAATATTTATCTTGGTAGTAATTGAAATAAATCAAGAAAATTTTTATGATATTTTTTATATAGTATATTTTTAGTACTCTTAATACTCTTTTTTAATATGCTATAATTTATTATTATTATTATTATTATTATTATTATTATTATTATTATTATTTACAATTAATTTTTTGTTTAATTTACTTTACCTAATAGAATCAATAAATTATATTATAAAAAAATAATAAAAATAATACAAAAAATTATAATTATAAAAGTGTATAATATCAAATAAATAATTAATAAAAAATAAAAATAATAAATAATAGAAAAAAAGAGTTCATGTAATAAAAAATAATAAGAATTCCATAAATAATATAATAACATGCATAAAGGATAAAGTTGGTAAAAGATAAATAAAGATGGAGTATTGTGGCTAAAAGTCCGTTGGTAAAAAGCAGAAGCTCAAAATTGTAACTTCCTGTAAACGTGATTTTGAAAGTAAAATCACTTCTGCGTTCATGGATCAAAAGTTTGCCAAACTGAACATTGAAACTTTTAAGAAGGCTAAACATGCTTCTCTTTTGTAACGCATTTGCCAAACACACCCTTATTATATGTGCTATCCAAGTATCCATCTTAACTTCTTTAAAAAAAGGAAGCAAATCAAGATTTTTTTTGTAACTAGAAAAGAAGATATTAATATAATAATATAATTGTGGGAGAATTAATTTTACGAAAACGTTTCATGTTTTTTTTGTCATGTCTCTTTAGAGTTTAGACTAGCATTGACATGAATTGACAACATGCTTTCTTGCATTCGATGATTAGTCTGCACTCTAAAGCACTTATTAATGATATTGATACATACTTCTTCCCTTACTGAAAATTAGAGATATTAATTACCAGGACTATTTGGGTGTGTTATCGTGTGCACTCTACTATGTATGTCACTAAAACATGATGTTTCATGCTTATATGCAATTGGAGTTTGCTTATATGCTTATATCCACGGGTCGAACTAGAATTTAAAACCCAAATTTAGCAAACTTGAGAGTGCCCCGTCAAATTTGTAGATTTTGGCAGGACAACCTGCCATGCCAAGATTTTTTTATAAATATAAAAGAATAATTAATGTTACAAAAATATATATAAAAATTAATAATTATATAATTTTTAATTTAAACATATATTTTTTATTTTTTTAATATTTTTTATTATTAATTTTATTTATTTTATTTCACACTCTTAATGTATATTCAAACTATGATTTATTTTTTAAAATTAAAAATAAAAAAATAATAAAAAAAATTATATTATAATTTATTATTTATATTTATATTTAATTTTTTAATTATAATTTTAAATAATTTTATTAATTATATTTTTTAAAAAGATTAGACGGAAGGCCCGGCCATTAACCCGCCATAAAAGCGAGACAGAATTACATTTTAAGTCCGCTTATTTTAGCAGGGTGAATCGATCTGTCACTTTTTTAGATGGACCTTGGCCTGCTCAACTCGCTTTGCCACCCTACAGTAGTGACCATGTGATAGTAGTAAGGTTTCAAACATAAATATGTACACACATCAATATTAAGTAAGACAATGACCACTTTCTATAAATTATTTGGTCAAAACTAGTAAACAGTAAATGAGAATGCAGAGTAATAACCAAAGGGTGGTAAAACGGATCGAACTCGTCGGGTTAAACCGCAAAGAAAAAAATGGGTAGGAACGAAATTTTTAATCCGTTAAATTTTAAAAATCCGCCAAAACGCACCACCAAACTCGCGGACTAAGGCGGGGCGGGGTGGCTGCCATCTTGTTTTTTTAAGGGTTTTTTTTTTGCAAATTTATAAATGGTATAAATAGTAACTTGAATAAAAAATTGTTTTCCTTCCTACAAACAACAGCCACAGCCGGCCCTAACCCTTCCCTGATCCTTCAGCAGCTCATCGTCGTCGGTCTCCCCGTCGCCGGTCCCTGTCTCATCTCGTCGATCCTCACCAAATCGAAGTCCCGGCGGCGTTGTCTCGTCTTGCCTCTACTGTTCCCTATGCTCCTCTTTCCTCCTTTGTCTCTTGGACCTCGGCGGTTCTGTGTCCCGCAGATTCTCGGCGGCGCTCCTCTCTCCTCCTCTGGCTCTCGGTGACTGTGATTGAGTAAGTGAAGATTGTTCTGTTCTTTTGTTTTTTCTTAAGTAAGGAACTGTGATTACATTTTACCTATAATTTGTTTTTGTTATGGCTCTATCATATATTCATGTATGTGGTTGTGGACAGCTTCTTTCATGCTTTTAAAATTTTTCGTGGAGTCATAGTACATCTACCTAAGTTCGTCGCACTGAAACAGATTAAAAATCTACCATCATGTGGAATTGAGATGATAAATTTTAATAAGAGCACTTGATTAAAATTTAAGTTAACTGTTGATAATTTCATGATTAAAATGATAGTCATGGTCAGTAATTAAGAATTTCGGTAGGACAATGCCATTAATTAACATGTTCGGCTTGAAATTCTAAATTAGTTGCAATTTTAGCTCTTGATGAATAAATTGGAACAAGACATAGACAACTCTCTTTTTCCTATTTTTAAAACGCTAACTAATATAGGCATAGCTAATTAGCTATAGGTAGCTAGACGTTTCAATACATTCTTTGTGTGCTAGTTGATATGCATTCTTTGATTTTGAATGGGTACTAAGGAAGGTATTTTGGAGGCTCTGATCAGTGCTAAAATAAATTATTCAATGTACATGTTGTGTTAGTTCCAAGAGTATATGACTGGTAGAGTGGTAGGAGGATATCAATTTACTTTAGTTTTAATTTGTTGGATGCTTGGTGTATGTGTTCTGATGCAACATTATCGAAGATTATTATTGATGGTTCAGTTATGATGCTTAACTTCTTTCATGCTTTTGAAATTTTACTGTTTTAATATTTTTTTTATTGATTTATTACTTATTTAGATATTGTTATATATTTGTGTTATTTAAGTTGAGTTGTTGATTTTGCTATAGATAACTCTGTCTCTATGAAAGTTGATGGTGGGAATGTAACACAATCCTAAAAATAAAGATCTGAAACTGCAGAAGATTTAAAAAAAAAAGGACAAAAGCAACAACATCTGATATGTGGAGATATTTTACAAAATAATCGTTATTATGTTAAATTTAATTTGATCATAAAAAAATTTGTTAAAAAATAGGAAAAGTCTAGGGGACCAACAATTTTATTGAATTTTGGCCAGCATGTAACCAGCAGAGAAAGGTGAGCCATTGGATGAAATCTCACAACAATCTCACACCATTAAATCATCATTGATGGCTATTTGATGGCTACTAATCACAAATGTTGCTGGCTCCCTAACATTGTTCTAAAAAATATTTCAAAAAAAAAGAGGCGGGCCGGCTGCTTTGCCACCCATACGTAATAATTTACAATTGAGTTGCAAGATTGAAGTAATATGTTTTAAAGAAGACTAAAATACTATTTCACTGACACTTTATTTTATTATTTTTAATATTTTTTCCCTTATTCAATTTTTCTTTTTTTTCTATTTTTTTATTTCAAAAAGCTATGAAGCGAACATTTGGCTGAATAAGCCCTTGCTTTCTATATAACCAAGCAAATATGTGTATCATTATTATTGTTTTTTTTTTTTTAATAAGGAACTAACCAAATGTTCAACTTATATATAACTAAATCTCAATTACAATTACAAATTATGTCACTACCAACATGATTATTAAACTAACTCCAGTTTCAAATTTTTCTAGTCAAACTCTAAAATGTTCAAGAGCAGTGGTTCCATCAAGACCTTTGGCATTATAGTATGCTGCATACTCTTCCATCGTAGTTTTTCTGTATTTTGCAGGATTGTCTTCGGATAACAATTCTTTTATAGGACCATAAAGCTTTGATGATGATCTCATACCTGAGCAGAAAAAGCTTGCAACAGATATTCTTGGACCAATGAGATTTGCCAGTACTCTATGTTCAACACTCTTAAATATATCATTTGTTATAAGCTGCACTTTAAGAAAAAGAATAAAATTGTAGAATTAGCAACTTTGGATAAGCTCATTTTAATTTACAAAATTTGCTTAAGAACAAGTTCTCTAGGGTGAAAATTCTTATGAAATTTTTATAATTACTAACTTCCTAATCAGATTTTCCAGTGTACAAAAGTTTTTAATAAAATCTTTGTTTTCATCCAAAATTAAATAAACTTAATACATTATAGGATCTTAGTTGAAACTTTTTTTACATTAATTGCATGGTGTTTTAACATAATATATTATACTTTTAAATTTAGTATGGAAATTCAGCAAGAGCAGTTATTGGTAGCCATTCTAAATTAATGTATATGATTAGTATGCAGTTAACCTATCAATTTTTTTCTTTCTTAAGTTTAATAGTGAAAATACTCCCTAAAAAATAAAGTATGCATTATTTTAGTTCTTCAAAGATCAATGCCTCAAATTGGTTTCGGATGATACTACTGTGAATTAAATTGGTCCTATAATCAATAAGATGTTGACATATGATATAATCATTTTGTGATACCTCAATATCTAATTAGTAAAGGGATTAATTTGATTTATCACGGTATCTTTTAAGGATTAATTTGATCTGTTTGATCTTTCGAGTATTAAATTGATGAATACACAAGAATCATTTAACTATTAACCCTTTTCTTCTCAACAACAAAGCTTTTGTTATCAATGAAACTATAGACATAAAAAATATTAGTAATAGTTTTTAAAAGAGAATAAGAAAACTTGCCTGCAGAAGATCACCAATATTGATCACTAGAGCCCCTGGTACCGGCGGTATATCGATCCACTTATCCTCATGAAGGACTTGAAGGCCGCCAATATGGTCTTGGAGAAGCACCGTGATAAAGTCGTTATCAGAATGCTTGGTGGTTCCCAAAGTTAGTTCAGGTTCAGGACATGCAGGGTAGTAATGACAAAGCAAAATACGTCCATAAGTGCAACCTATGTCTCTTAAATAGTTTGAATGCAAACCAAGAGCTTCTGATAGTAATTCAAAGAGTGCAATCCCAAATTTCATAATATTAGTCCCATATTCAAGAAGGATATCCCTACAAGAAGATTCAAATTAGTATTACCAAGTAAATATATGTTCTCTGGTAGAAAATACAGGGTTTAAATTTGTGTCTTTGTTCATTGTGTAACGTAACTATATTTGCAATGAATTTTATAACTTTTTGTTTAACTTTCTTCTATTAAATTTGATCCATAATTCATGTATATTTGGATTAGTTGAAGTGTTAGTTGATATAACTTGTATTCAAGCTTTTTTATTAGGAAAAGTATAGGTAGATAATAAAAATACTAAACAATGTGAATACTGGATATATCGGATGTTCATTTCACTAGGTGTACGGATGGTTATTCTAATATTAAGATTTAGGTAGGTAATTTGGAGGTGGTGTGTTTTGATTTGATTGGTAGTTGTTCATGTTGTTCAAGAAAGTTATTGGTTACTTAGCATAACCCTTTTTATTAATATTCTATTCTTTTTCTATTCTTTTTTAAAATTTATTATCAAAATATCATTTTTTAAATTAATTATTTAATTGTTATCTCTTTATTAAGGTTACAATTGATTTATTATTTATTTTTAATTATAATTTATTATGTTATTATAAAAAAAGTGGCATTTGAATAATTAATTTTAAAAAAGTGACATTTAGTATTAAGTTTCGAAAATAATGACACTTTGGTGTAAAAATTCTGATATTCACAGAGTCACAAACAAAATGAACAAATGAAAGTGAAACTGCTAAATTAGAAAATTCACAGAAATTATTGTAGGTGTTTTGCAATTAGTTAATATAAAATTTCTTTTCTCTGATTATAAAATATAATAATGCTAACGAATAGTAAAAAAAATCTCTATCAATAAAGAGATTAAACAAAGAAAAATTGTTGAAATATGTTTGGTTTGTATTTTAAAAAAAAAAATTGTAAGAAAGCAAAACAAAAAATAATATTTTTTTACTTTTTGATTTTTTTTAATTCACAAAATTCTAAAAATAAAAATACAATTATACTCTAACTTCTTTTTAAGAAGATCTACCACCAAAATAAAGATTTTTTATCTATAGTTGTTTCAAAAACACAAATACATAGATACAAAAATGTAAAGAAAATGTTCAATAAGCCAATAAGACTAATACAGAAAGGGGAAAAAATATCACGAGACAGAGAGAAAAAGAAAAGACATGATGATACTAATGAAATATAATGTCACAACAAAAATATTATCAATACATTAAAAATTAGCTATCAAATCTATTATCATGTATGTATATAAATATATATTATTTAATATATATTCTATATTCTATATTAATATCTAAACACTTATTGATGTCACAAATATATCCTATCTCATCCTAACTATCTGTGTTTGAAACTAAGCCAAACAGAACAAATTAAGGAAGTCTAGATTAATCTAGTAATATAAGTGAAAGCTAGTGCAATTAGAACATACCTGCATACTACTGGCAATTCTACTGGTTTAGGATTATCAGGAGCAAGATAACACACAAAAGTATCTCTCCAATTAAGTGCTGGTGAACTATATAAATCAAAATTACTGTTATAAATAAACGACCTATTCTGGTCACGTGTATAAAACTTTTTCTTCACTTCATCGTCTTGTTCGAAGAACCTTCTAACCCCATCTTTCATCTCCTCAAGAACACTCTCAGGGATGCCATGATTCACCACTTGAAAGAAACCCCATGTCTTACAAGCTTCCCTTATTCTTGAAACAACTCCTTCGCGTTTGCTTGGATCTTTGGTAACAACAACATCTTCAAGGTCTATAACTGGAATTGTATGTTCTGAGTTGCATACATTTGCGGCTTTGTCAGATTTCGTATTATCATGTTGGTGATGGAAGAGTGATGGAATCTTTGTAAGGCCTTTGTCAACAAGACCCTTGACGCCAGTTTTTGTTTCATCGAATGATTTGAGGTCGTTGAGTCTGTTAGAACTGAGCTTCACTGTTCCTACTGCAACTTCTTGATCAGTGTAAGAAACCTCCATTGATCTCCTTATTACTTATTAGTTATTAGTGTTTCCTTACTTTCTTTATAGAGTTTATCCTATAAAAGAAGCTAAGAACAATATTATATGGCACCTAATTGAAGACAATAAAAATATCTTTTTATAAAAAATTTTATATTAAAAATATATTCTATTTATTTAATCATATTTAAAAAAAAAATAATATTTTTATAATATATCAACTATCTATATATTATGTCTGTGGCGGGCCTCGCGGATAGAGGCTTTCAATTAAGAAAAAATATTTTATGGCCACATCCATGGTATGCAGACGGATATAGCGGCAAACCATTATTGACTTTTTAACACAAGTGACAAAAGTTCGATATTGAACCAAACCTAAACTCTTAAATTTAAGATGAAAACTCGTCCAACTACACGGCGGGGTTAGATTTTTTGCTCCACTTCATTTTTATCATATATAAAGAAATTATGGATTTAGTTTAGTGAGTAGTGCAAGTAGTTTAGGATAACTATTTCACTACAGAAAATTCTATGGTGCTGACTGGAAGAAAAATGGCATGCTATGAGAATCATACGTGTCTTGTTTAAAAAATGACTCATTTATTGTTCTTGTCACAACTTTATGAATTGATTTTCTGTTTCTCGTTTTCATATGTGAGGTTAAACGAAAATAATTATCAGGTTAATTAACTTGCTATCTGCACCGAACGCTCGAAAATTTTGGCCATTTTGTATGCATTATTAATGTATTACACCTTTGTGTAAGTTTTTGGTTTGGACTTTAATTTGGACTATTTTTTGTAGATTTCTATTTACTAAAAGTTTTAGTAATTGGATTCACAAATTTTATTTAGTTTTAATATTTTAACTTATCATAAGAATATTTATTTTTAGTTTTTTATTCCAAAAAAATAAAATGTATTAGACCAGCAATAAATCTATATTTTCTATTAATATTAATATAATTGTAATCGTAAAATAAATAATATAAAACACATTTATTTTTATTATAATATATTTAGTTCATTTTAATTATTTAATAATTAATATTAAAATATAAAATAGTTAAATTTTAAGATTTTTTGATAACAAGTTAAAATATATTATATTATGTGATAATAATCAAGATAGTATTAAAATATGTTTTTATGGTTTAAGTAATAATTTTTTTTTATTATTCTACTATACAAATTTTTATGTTAGATATTTTTGTTACAAGTTAAAATATTAGAATAAATATTTAAAAATTAATAAATATATTTTTTGTATTATTATTATTATTATTATTGGAAAACGTCTCCTTTTTAATGGTTTTTTTTTTCTCATTTTTTTCATCCAAGTATAAATACTAATAGGTTTTCTTGGTAGTTAATTGGATATCAAATTATGAAACTTAGCTTCTATTTACTTGGTAAATATATTAGTTCTATACCGTTTAATTTTCACAAGCTAACAAAATTTTGGAGATTATCCCATGTTAGTTAAAAATAAATAAATTAGAAAGAAAAGATGATTCGAATTGTTAAGTAAATTTTTGGAAGAGAAGTTGGTATCGAAGAAGACATATTTAGGGACATTGAGTAAGAGTTTGATTAGTTTAGCAAATCGAGGAGTTACTCAAATAAAGAAGATCGAAAGTTCTTGAAATCAAAGGTTATTCTGTAACTGTTACGTGATCAGGCAAAAGAATGAGAACGGTTACCCATGTTTTCGCACACGTGGGAGTTTCATTTCAAAATTGATCAGTTAAGAAAATGCTTATAAATAATAGAAAACTCGAAGTTACAATGGTTGGAACTTTGCTTCAGAAAACATTCAAACACACTCACATCCCTAGCGAATATCTGAGTCTGCGTTCGAGTCTCTTTTCTGTAGGGTTTCTTCTATGTTTTTATCTTTTCAATTTACAATTTTTGCAAAAACTTTACTTTTCGTGTTCAATTTATCTTTCAAGCAACTTAATTTTCCTGTCAAATTTACATTCCAGCATTTTTAATTTCCATGTTAAAAGTCCTTTGATTCAGTCGAAGGCATTTTATCGCTTTGTTTAAATCCAACGCAAACCATTTTGATTTCGGTCAATTTTACTTTCAAAATATTTATTTAACACCTTTTCTAGTCTTCCATTTTAAATTTTGTCTAATTCGAGGATCTTTGATGCACTTCTAGAAAACTGGCACTCGCAAAAAAGAGGAGTAGGTTTTGCTCCCAGCCATTAGAATCGAATCACCATCGATTTGCTAAAAATCGACAAAACAAATTGGTACGTCCATTGGACAGTTTTTAAATTAAAGTGGGTCAAATAATTTTGGTGTCACTTGGTGTATGCAATTAAGAAGTGCAAGGATTGTTTACATGGCTAATGAAGTGTCGAAAGTGTGTAACACCCTAATATTCAAATCCTTATGCTCGAGTCATAAGTCAATGATAATAAGGTGGTACGACTCTGATGGGGGATTTTTAATACATAATTATAAGTAAAATTGAAAGGAAGTATTAAACAAGAAGCCTAAAAAGAGTAAAAATAAAATCGTGAAGTCGTATCACTCACGCATCGACAACTCAAAGATAAAGCGTGAAGTCGAAGGCGATATACAGATAAAGGCATTAGGGAGAATAAGAGAAGGACAGTATAAGTATATAACATAATTAAATAGCCACTAGTCGCGACCCGCGAAGTTTAGCCGGCTAGGGTACAGTATAACAGTAGATGACAACAGTATCTCCTAACCTCTCCCAAAAAAACATAAAAACCTCTATAGGCAAGTTCAAAAGAGTTCAATACATAATATGAGCTTTTCAAAATAAAGGTGGAGAGATTCTAAGCAAAATATAAAGTAGAGAATATAAAGATCTTTGCCGTCTCTTAGATGAACCACAGTTCACTTGGACCTGTATTTGAAAAACAAGAGATATATACGGAATGAGAACCCCCGACCCATGGGTTCCTAATACGGTAAAAGTGCCAAATAAATACAACGCATTGTAATAAAAACTCACTAAGAATCCTAAACTTCCTCTTACCAAATATTCATCCTCTATTCTCGCTAATCCATAAATAGGCAACTGTCATAAGGGAATGCTAAATATGATTCATTTTTCTCGTACTTTCCAACGTTCTAACTCTCCGACAATTCACAATTAGAATTATAAACAAAACCATCCCCAGCTATTCTATCTTAGCAATTCTATATCATTACCTCATATCCTCTCCTGGAGCAAGTGAAATCATTTTACTGCGTCTACCCAGGGAGCTCAAATTATCTCATTTAATAATCATCATCATTATTCAATCACATCATCAACTCATCTCATCAAGAACAGCCCCAGCGTCAATCGACACCAGCATGAGGGACCTCTCAGTTGTACAAATACAAGCAATACAGGAAAATAATACACAATGAAGTACAAGTAGAACAAGTAGCACGTAATCAAGTAACATAGCATATACGATAGATATAGCAATCCAAAACAAATAGACAAATCTAAACAATTCAAACATATGCAAATGATGTATGCCTGCCTTATGGCTGAAGATATCATCTGTCAATTATCAAGCCAACCTGACGTGTCCGGTAGCTAACCCGGGAACAGTCTCTCTGTTGCGCTTTATTACCATTAGAGGGAATCCATGCCTTGTCACCATTAGAGGGTATCTGTGCCCTGTCACCATTAGAGGGTATCTGTGCCTATCACCATTAGAGGGTATCGGTGCCCTGTCACCCTTACAACCAGAGAGAAAATACAAGCAAACTCACATTCAACATTTTTCATCATTATTCATTTACAACATTCATTCATAATCACTCTTCATTATCACCAATTCTCAAACATTGACCCAGAGCAAGCGGGACGAACCACGACCCTTGCTACTACCCATGTATCACAAATACATTCATTCAAAACTCTATAATTAAACTCATTTATCATAATTCTCCTTCGCCATCTCATACTCGGAGCAAGTGGACAACGCCCTTGCCTACTACCTGGGGTCACACGTCACATTCATTTTCAAACCATCATTTCTGCACTTCCTCAATCACAATTCATTACTCCAAGCATTTCTTTATCAACAAGTTATCATATTTCCTAGCCTCTTCTCATTACTAGGCATACTATACAAATTTAGGACTTAAAGGATGAAAATGGAGGATTAGAAGTTTGAAATTCAGCTTTTTTAAAAATTCAAAAATCAATTTTTGCTGAAAACGGGGTCACGCATGCGCGTCACCCACGCATACGCGTGGGAAGCGGAGAAAAGCAGGTGACGCGTAAGCGTCGCCCATGCCTACGCATGGGAAGTAGAGAGGTAGGATGACGCATGTGCGTCAGCCACGTGTACGCGTGGATGTGTTTTGTGCTCCTCGCACAAAACCGGCACGCTACCATCACAACTCTCTGGAATTTGTACCACGCAGCTGCATCAATACATCGACACGTATGCGTCGGCCAAGCGCACGCGTAAGAGAGTAAAAATCGTGAGTGACGCGTGCGCATCAGCCATGCGTGCGCGTTGGAGTATGATTTACCAAAAATTTTCTAAGTTCAAAAAGCTGCAGGATTTCATTTTCAAACTCCAAACTTTCGATGGGCATAACTTTTTTGTTTCAAATTATTTTCCACCCATTTTTCGAATGGTATATACATCTCGAATCCAATTTTATTTCTAAATAAGTTTGATACAAATCGGAGATTTGGAGACCAAGTTATGCTCTGTAAAAGTAGACCAAAATCACAACTTTCATAAAAACCAACCGAAAACTAAATTTTCAAGACAAACTAAGTTCAAACCTTTTCAAAACCAACCAAAACTTACCAAAATCAACCTCAAGCCCCTCAACTCATATCTTCAATATTCTCATTAAATTCACAATCCACCAACCCACCATTTTGACCAATCCCAATCAAATAACTCAATTTCAAACAAAATATCATATCATATATTTCATTCCACATCTCAAGTTCCAACAATACCAATTCTATCAACCCCTAATACATATAAATCCATATCATCATATACAACCCACATGCATTATCAACAAAGACATCAATTCCTCCCTCAAAACCAATAACCACATAATCCATACAATGCATTATAACCAAATAACAACAATCACAAGTCCATTGAATCTCATATGATATCACACAATACACACATCACTTACCTGCCTTACCTCTTTCTGGCCTCCGGCCCAAATTCATAATTTAAATGCCTATTCCACAAACTAATATTCATTATCCAATTCATCAAATTCTCAACAGACCAACATACAAATTTACGCAATTCCCAACCCAATCTTTAATACATATCAACTACACATATTGGTACCAACCACTTACATAATTCAAACTTAATCCTAGGGGCATCTAGCCTAGGAATTCTCATCACACCACACGGTACTTAAATGAAACTTGAACTGTACCTCTTGGAACCAAACCAATTGAGCCTCTTCTTTGGAAGTCTCCACCAACTTTAGCTCTAAGCCTCACCAAAGCTCCACAAGCAAAACCAACCTCCCAATTGTGCACCAAAATCAACCAATACTCTAATATAACCAATTTCACACTTACAATCAACCTAGGGTTCATGAAAATGATAAATCACAAGGGTTGGAGGGTTTCTTACCTTAACCCACTGAATTTTGTGATGAATATCACCCATGGCTCATACTAGAACACTCCTAAACAACCAAAATCATAAAATTACTCAACACCCATAACCAAACTCGAATTTAAGAGGAAAAACGAAATCTGGGCAGAAGACAGTGGAATACTCACCAAAAAACTTAGATAGAATTGTAGAGGATGAGAAGAGCAATGCGTGGTCGCAAACGGCTCGTCAATCAGAGTTTCGGAGAGAAAGTTATGGTAATTTAAAATTTGGAAATCTAGGTTTTCTTTCTCTCTTCTCTCTATCCGCCCCCTCTCTCATTTCCTAGGGGCTAGGGTAAATGAGCTGAAATGCTCATAACTAATATTTATATATGTTGGGTCTTGGGCCCACTTGGGCCCAGTTCACTTGTTTTAGTCTATTGGCCCAATTTTGGACCAAAACCTTTAAGATTAGAGTTTTAAATCGTATTTTAAATATTTCTAGCTTCCCAAGTTATAATTTCTCATTTTCTAACCTTATTCACTTATAATTAATTTATTCAGTTGCAGTACTGAATAGATCTCAGCCGGTGTTGCCGGTCAAATTTCTAGTGCGCATTTTTACGCAGAAAACTATTTTTCCGATTTAGAAAAATCCACTGAGTCCAATTATCATATTTAAATTATTGAATTCCGATTACTAAATTTTCTAACCATGTTCGCTCCTATTTAATTTATTATTTAATTAATTACGGTTTGACCGTGTTTTACATTCTACCCACCTAACAGGAATTTTCGCCCTCGAAAATTCGCTATCAAATATTCATATAAGCTCTCTCGTATTCAACTGAACTCCTACCATTCTTTTACCATTCTTCAACATAAATTTTAACACCCTATCCCGATTCCAGCTAAAGCTATATTTATCCGTTATACTCTTAGCTTCTTATATGCTTCTCTCAATAACTAACCAAATGTTATGTTCATCTCACCCTTCATAAAACTTCTAAGTTAAAACTATCGATTGATATCATAACTTAAGATTTCTAAACTCTTCAAGTTCTTTTCAGAATTCTAGCAGAACCTCCCCTATAAATTTGGGTTCGCCGTCCTTCACGGTTTTCCTAAAACCAATCTCAGTACAATATCAGCATTTCAATTTAATGTTTACCACATTCGTCTTTGAATCTAATCATTATACATTTCAATCTAAATCCAAGGTCATCATGATTAAGTCGTAATACTTATCCCTCAAACACGACGATTGGTACTCACTTATCACCTAAATCTAATTACACACCAATAATCATTTTCGTATCCACTCCGGAATCAGTCAAAGTTCACAGCCACAATCAATTCAAGTACCTGAGAATCATTACTCGCATTAACCCACTAGACCCTTCGAGTATTTCAAGCTTAAGACATTCTAGTCAACTTTACACCTCCTATACGTAACTATCCTGTGCTACTGCTTCTGCTGCGTCACTCTGATTGCTTTTTATTAAAGATCTACCTAATCGTTTATGATAGCCAAACCTTCTATTAAGATAACTTAGGGTCATCTAGAACAGATCATGATTTTTCATTCGACCATGTGTTATGAGTGAATACCAGTCTTCAGTATTGTCTAAAGTGGTAAAGAATTAAGTTATCAGTTTTCTTATTACCTCAGGTATGAACCCGAGGGGTAGGAATCATCCTCCTCGGTCCAGGAGAGCTTGGTATTGATGGCTTTGGCAGAACATGAGAGGATCCTTCCCCAACCACCTTGGCCGAGATGTTCTGGGCAGCTGTAGCCTTCCTCGCCTTTTTAAAGGCCCTCATGGAGTCATTATTTTTAACTATTTCTGAAAAATACAAACAAAACAAAGTTACAAAGCTAGAAGAAATAGAAAACAAGAAACAAGCAAGCCAAAAGAAGTCGACCACTACCCAGCTCGGCTCGGACAAGGGAAGGGTCTCCTAAAAATCTCTTTGTATCAAGATGAGGAGGTTGTCCCCAAATCCCCTCCAACAAAGTCACGAAAGCCTGCTCAATCTCATCAAGCATTTTCCACGTATATCTAGAAACTACAACTTTCTTTTGCCAACATAAGGGGAAGGCAGGTTCACCATTCGACTCTAAGAAAAATAGTCGAGCTCCCTCAACAGCTCGGACCTTGAAGAAGTAGTTCTTAAAATCCCTAAAAGACTCATCGTACATAGAAAATACTTTGTGTCCTTGGGCATACCTGAAAGAAACCCAAGAAGCTTTCTTTTTGGTAGTCCCAGGCTTGGTCAAAACGAAAAGATATAGAAAGAGAGTTTGAGAAGGTGTGACATCCAACTCTTGGCAAAGCAACTGAAAGATCTTGATGAAGCCCCAGGAGTTCGGATGGAGCTGGGATGGGGCCACATTACATGACCACAACAAGTTGGTCTCAAAAGAAATAAAAGGAAAAGTAATATTCAGCTAGCTGAAAAAATAGTCGTAGGCATAGAAGAAGGAACGTTCCCCTTGAATCAAAGATGGAAAGCAAACCCTTTCATCGGAGTCTGGCGCTACCAATTCATAATCTTTCTCCTGGTCTCTACGACTACAGATACAGTGACGTTTTCTAAGTTCCACAAGATACTCGGAATTAACTACTGAGACACACATCAGAACAAGAGAGTCCAGCCAATCAGACATACCCTCAGGAACCTTAGAAGACGTTTCAACAATATTTTTGCGAGAAGACATGGCCAACTTGTCCTACAGCAAGGAAAAGAAAATGGATTACTAATCAAAACAGCTCGGACAACATGACTCAGAGCAATACAAACAGTAAAAGGAAAACCCCAAGAGGCACACCAAGGTCCAGGGGCATCCTTTGGAGACAGGGACAGAGTAAGGACTCAGAAAAAGTATACAAGACTACACCCCAACAAAACTCTCAGCGAAGTAAAATAATCCCTTCCAACAAGCAACAACACGAGAAGAAAATCAAAGCAAAGTCATCAGAAAATTGTCGTCTCTTACAACTCTATCAGCAAAGAAAAACTATCAACAGGGCGTAAAGTCATCAAAGGAGCAACCTTTTTAACAAACAGCAGTTCATAAAAACCTCAAAAATCAAAAGAACGATTAGAAAGCAGCGACAACATGCAAAGCCCTAAAAGCATCAAACTACCGGGGAATTCACCCAAGAACATATATAAAGAAAACCAGAAAACACAAATCACAGTGACAACCAAGCATGGTAATATGAAAAGGTTCAAGCTTTCCAACATAAACTCAAGCAAAACCGCAACTTTGCCAAAGATAGAACAATGCAAGCACAAGGGAAGAACGACGAAAGAAGTAAAGAAATAGAAAGAAGAACCAACCTGAAAGAGGAGGAAGCGACGAGAAAGTTGAAGACGAAGGGATGGAAAATCCAGAATTTCCTTTCGAACAGAGGAAGCTCTTGTAACCACCAATGACGCCACGAAGAGAAGCGTGAAAAAAGGCTCAGGCAAAGACAGAAAAAAGGAAGAAGGGTGGAGTTACGGTGAGCAAAAGAGAAGTTGCAGTAAGCAAGGAGAAAGGAAATGGAAGCGAAAGGCTTTGTGAAAATTCAAAATGAGAAAAGGAAACGGCAAAGGGGGGAGTTAATGGGTTTTTAAAACCCTCGCACGTTCCCAAGAAAGTGCAAAACGCGCGCTACAAGGAGAAACGTTCCGCATTTAAAGCTACTTACATGAAGTTCCACAAACAGACCCAACAAAAAGAATGCTCGAGTCCGACTTCCCCAAAAGAGATCGAAAAAACTCGACTTCAAAAGAAAGACTGAGCTCGAGCAGGGGCACTGTTCATACCCTGGGTCGAGCTGTCTGACCTGGGATGTTTAACGACAAGTTGACCGACCTCTTCAGGTCAGGACCATCCGACCTTTTCTCAAAGAGCTCGGCCAAATTACCAGAAAAAGCCCAAATAGGGCCCAAACAGAGGAACACGACCCAAATCCAAAGGTAGTCCAAGCCTACAGAGATAAGGACGGTTCCCTTGAAGATAAGATGACCTCACTCAAAGATAAGATAAGATAAGATAAGATAACTATCTTATCTCCAAGAAGGTCACTCCGCACCATTATAAATACACTGGAGCACCCAGGTATAACTCATACTCTAATTCTACTAAAAACCTGCTTAATACCCTTGCTAACTTAAGCATTGGAGTCCCTTGCAGGTACCACCACCTTCCGGTGATGAAGGATCAGCATCACCAACAAATCGGACAAGTCGGACGTGGCGGCTCCGGCCACCACCCACAAGTCGGACACATCAGCGCCGACCAGCACAGAAGATTTCATCCGAGATCAACCTACAGTTTCAGGTAACCCTCGGAACACTATTGTTGGCAAAAGTAGAAGTTCAACATGCATATATCTAGAAAAGATGGAAACTATTACAAAAAAATTATAAAACTTGAGATGAAAAGAAATTCAAGGTGCCACTAGTTTTGCTAAATCGGAGCGTAGCTTTGCCCTTTTGTTGTCCAGAATTAAAAGTACTTCAATTTGTTTGAACTTGTCAGCTTGGACTTTCTCAAGTTGTTTTTCATATTCTCCCTGCCTGGTATCAATTGAAACAAGTTTTTGAATGAGGTTGTGTTGTTCTTGTTGGGCTGTTGCCAGAAGTTTGGCTATAGTAGCTCGATTTTGGCGTATTGTGGTAAGCTTTTCATTAATCTGAGCTAATTCTGCTTCAAGTCTTGCTTCTTCTTGGTCATAAAAAGCTTGAATAGAAATAGAATGGGAGATTCTCAAATCAAATTCCTCACGAGAAGTTTGGATTAGTTGAGCGGCTGCAAAATAATTTTCTATATTAGTTTTGATATTGGTTTCTTCAGTCTCAATTTCTTGCAGTTGAAATTGAGATGCAACGCTCTCATTGAGAAGTTGTTTGAATTCTTGAATTGAGGCAGAATTTGGTGTGTTAGTTGGGAGTTCAAAAGAAGAATTCAAAAGATCAGCCAAGAGTTGGTTAAGAATTGGATCATTAACCCATGTGGTAGGTTGATGATCCAAGAGTTTGATGAGTGATCGAAGCTGTTCTTGAGTGCCAGGATCTAATTCGAATGAAGACCTTAATGTAGCAGGTCTTGAGATTGCTGGTACAGGCACTGGTACTTTATTTTCTTGGATAACTTGATTTAAAACAGAAATCAAGTCGGCCAAGGTAGCACTTGTAGGGGTGGTAGAAGCACTCGATATTTCAGGTCTTGGTCCTGGAGGAGTCTGAAGATCAACTCGGAGTGAAGGACTAGGCAGTTTGGGAGGAGTTTCTAAGACCCTGGATCGAGAAGAATCTGAATTGGTGGTGTCAGCAATTCTAGAAGCAGAATCAGAGTCTGGGGCCACCTAGTTTTCTGCAGAGAATACAGTTTGATTGTTTGGTGAAATTGACTCAAGTATATGGGTATCTTCTAGAGAACACTGCAAGGGATTTGTTGTCGGATCAACCACCTGTGTCGTATGAAGGGGAGGTGGAAAAGCAGCTGGAATTGACTGAATGGGCCCTGTGAATTGAATCGAATCATGTGATGTGGAGTGCTCTGGGTTATTTTGTTGTTACAGAATCAGTTGATCAAGAGCCCCAGTGGATGAAATTGAATGGGCAACATTGGTAGGCTAGTATAAAAGGTACACAGTTATAAGTTCAAAATTTATTTTAGACCAAGTAAAATGTGTGTAAAGATAATTGTGTTACCTGAGGAAGTCTGGATTTTCGTACCAGCTGAGAACCAGGGTCAAAATCGGCTGCATCTTCCGATTGGGAGGAGGTAGCAAGAGTATCCTTATTGGTTGGTTCACTTTCATAAGTGCTTTCGCTTGATGATATCAGCAGTAACTGGTAAAAAAGTTCAGAATTAAGTGTGGTTAAGAAAATATAATTTGAAGAACATTTCAAGTTAAAAGGAAAAGTTATGAATAAAATAGTTACTTTTCGAGAGGTTCTGGTAGGAGTCCTTCTACTTTTGTGTGGTGGTAGTCGAGCAGTGTCAGCTTTTCTTTTGTGAGTTCTTTTTGGAGAACTCTCAGCGACAAGGACCGTTCGAACAGTAGTTTATTGAATTTTTTTTAAGATACGGGTGTACCTTGAATAATAAGTAGCCCACCATTCAAAAACAAGATTTGGTGATGTATGAACTGCGTTCATAGATCAAGAAGTTGAAGCGGTCTCTGCGTTGTTGATTTTTTAAGAGACAGGTGTTGAAATCTTCTTGAGATATTAGATCAATGTGGCAGAATGGATCAATGTGTCGAGGTTGTGGTGTTGGGATAGCTTGAGAAAACCCCAGTTGTCTGGCTGCTAAGTGAGGAGCATATAGGGTTATCTTGAACTTTTCTTTTTTGTGTTGTGGCAGCCCTATCGGGATTACCTGAACAGCCAGTAGGTTTATCCAATTTGGATTTGCAAGTTCTCTCTCCTCATTAGTGTTAGGAAAGAGTAAACAATCAAGTCAGTCAGGGCCGCAATTGCGACGCAGAAAGGGAGTGAAGTTGAGTTGATCATTGTCAAAATCTTTGCAAGAATGAAAAAGGGAGAAAACAGCCCAGAATCTGTCTTCATCTGATTGGGTGTTCAGAAAATTGGGTTTGTAATTAGACAATCGAAAACCTTCAATGTGTTGTTTGTCAGTACTGACACCTTCAGGTTTTGTCATAAAATTTTCAAAAATGGCATTAAGCCATAATTGAAGGAGCCACAGAGGACCTTCTGTACTGATTATTTTATTGTCTCGGGGGTCGCAAACAAATTGACTAAGCTATTCAAAAATGTGCCTTAGAAGAAGCTTGGCCAAGTTGAGAATTTTCCCTTCATGAAGAAGAGTAGCCAAGGGAAGGAAGAACTTTGACATTTGTATGCTTCGAGAGCAGAATAGGATTGCATTTAACCAATAAAACAAGAAGGCTATATGTTCACTATCTGTGATTTCTGTACCATCTTCATCCATGTTATGGGAAATGAAGTCGTTGTAAGAGTTGGTTAAGACAACATTATACTGGTGCTTAGATTGCATGTCAGGAGTACAATCTGGATAATTTATTGGGAGTCATGTAATGGCAGCTACATCGAGGAGAGACATTCCAATCATTCCGCAAGGGAGGTGGAAGTTATTGGTCGTCCTGTTCCAGAAACAAGTCACCGTCCTAATTATCCAAGGGTATGTTGAGAGTGAGAAATGAGAAAGCCTTAGTAGTTCCTGCATTCCTAGGGCTCCCCAGGTAGTACTTTTTGTGGGTTCGAGGCATTGGTACCAAGCAGTGAAATCGAATCCTCGAGGGTTGATTTTTGGATTATTTCTGAAGGATTTTTGGTTGATGAAATGAGAGATGTTAAAAGCCTGATTTATTAATAAATCTTTCCCTTCAGCGCTAAGAAAGAAAGAAAGTTTTTTGTTTGCTCTTTCAAGAGATTCAATTGGTCTGAGGAAACATTGTGTATCTACACCGATTGTAAGGGGATTAAGATTCTGGTATCATTAACTTGCAAATAGGGATCGTTAATGATTTCATCATTGACTTAATTGAGAATACGAAGGGCTGGTGGAGATGGCGGTGCTATTGTAGGACCTTTACCCTTGTCTTGAGTGGTGGCATGAGAAGAGGAACCAGCCATCGTTGAGTACAAGAAAAAGAGATTAAAGGTCGAGGATTTGGTGAAGTTCTTAATGTAAGGAAGATTCAAAGAATAATGAGTATTCGAAAGATTTGAATCAAAGGGGGAAATGATGAATTTAAAGTATTACGGTAGCCGTTATTATGAAAAGGATGCGAATAGAGGTAACTTCGTGAAGAAGATGAAGTGGTAGAGAGAGAAAAAGTGCAAGTTTTGGGAGACGTGTCGAGTGGGTCAGTATTAATGGGGAGTTTAAATGGCAATTATTACTGACTTGAGAACTGACGTTTTCAGTTTTGGATTAAGTGTTTTATCTTCTAATAATGTTATCGAAGGCAAACACATTAATCCAAGGGGGGCAATTTGTTGATCGAAAAATATTTTTCAATGAAATTAAGTTGATTCGGAATAAGTCAGGAACAACTTCTCGAGAAGATGTACTCGTGAGCGTGGAGTTGAAAGTAATGGGCGTCAATTGGATTTCGAGTGACTTATTTTGATGGGCTTAATCGAATAAGCTGTTCGAAATGGATAATCGAGTAAAGCATTCGAAAGGCAGGTCGAATGGTTACGGTAGTAAAACAGTTAAAGGCTTTTATCACATGAGAAAATTATGGGAACCGTCTACAATCAAGTGGCGGGGACAGTTACCAAGGAGAAAGCATTTGAAAGTTTAAATTTGTAATTAATTGTAATTAATTATAATTAATTGTCAGTTACTAAAAGTAGATTATAAATACTAGGAAGCCTTAGGAAATTAGGGTTGGAACTTTTACTCAGAAAAATACTCAAGCACACTTACATCCCAGTGAATTCTTGAGTCTGCAATCGAGTAACTTTTCTGTAGAGTTCCTTCTATCTTTTCATTCTTTCAATTTAATTTTCTGTAAACTTAATATTTCAAGTAAATTTACTTTTTCAAGTGTTCTTTATTTCTATTGTTCAATTTATCCTTCTGTATTTTAGTTTCACATGTTGATGAGCAGATATTTTATACGTTTTTTGGGGTTAATTTCATATAGATTTTAGTATGTTTTAGTTGGTTTTTAGTTTATTTTCATTAGTTTCTAGGCAAAATCCACATTTCTGGACTCTACTATGAGTTTGTGTATTTTTCTGTAATTTCAGGTATTTTCTAGCTGAAATTGAGGGAGCTGAGCAAAAATCTGATTCAGGCTGAAAAAGGACTGCTAATGCTGTTGGATTCTGACCTCTCTGCACTCAAAATGGATTTTCTGGAGCTACAGGACTCCAAATAGCGTGATTTCAATTGCTTTAGAAAGTAGACATCCAGGGATTTCCAGAAATATATAATAGTTCATACTTTGCTCAAGGATAGATGACGTAAACTGGCGTTCAACGCCAGCTCTCTGCCCAATTCTGGCGTCCAGCGCCAGAAACAAGTTGCAAGTTGGAGTTCAACGCCAGAAAAGGATCCAAAGCTGGCGTTGAACGCCCAAAACAGCCCCAAGCACGTGAGAAGCTTTAGTCTCAGTCCCAGCACACACCAAGTGGGCCCCAGAAGTGGATTTCTGCACTATCTGTTATAGTTTACTCATTTTCTGTAAACCTAGGTTACTAGTTTAGTATTTAAACAACTTTTAGAGATTTATTTTGCATCTCATGATATTTTTTAGATAAAAACTTTATACTCTTTGACGGCATGAGTCTCTAAACTCCATTGTTGGGGGTGAGGAGCTCTGCTGTGTCTCGATGAATTAATGCAAGTATTTCTGTTTTCCATTCAAACATGCGTGTTCCTATCTAAGATATCCATTCGTGCCTAACTATGGAGAAGGTGATGATCAATGACACTCATCACCTTCCTCAATCCATGAACGTGTGTCTGACAATCACTTTCGTTCTACATCAGATTGAATGAATATCTCTTAGATTCCCTAATCAGAATCTCCGTGGTATAAGCTAGATTGATGGCGGCATTCATGAGAATTCGAAAAGTCTAAACCTTGTCTGTGGTATTCCGAGTAGGATTCTGGGATTGGATGGCTGTGACGAACTTCAAACTCGCGAGTGCTGGGCGTAGTGACAGACGCAAAAGGATAGTAAATCCTATTCCGGTACGACTGAGAACCTGCAGATGATTAGCCGTGCGGTGACAGCGCACCTGGACCCTTTTCACTGGAAGGATAGATGGTAGCCATTGACAACGGTGATCCACCTACACACAGCTTGCCATAGGAGGACGTGCGTGCATGAATCAGAGGACAGAGGAAAGCAGAGATTCTGAAGACAAAGCATCTCCAAAACTCCAACATATTATCCATTACTGCATAACAAGTAACCTTTAATCCATGCTCTCTTGTTTATTCGCAACTCAACTGATAAATATAATTGACTTCCTGACTAAGAATTGCAAGATAACCATAGATTGCTTCAAACCAACAATCTCTGTGGGATTCAACCCTTACTCACGTAAGGTATTACTTGGACGACCCAGTGCACTTGCTGGTTAGTGGTACGAGTGTGAAAAGTGTGATTCACAATTCGTGCACCACATGTCAAAGTCCTTTGATCCAATCAAAGGCATTTTATTGCTTTCTTTTCAGTTACAATGCAAATTATTTTTTATTTGTAAACGATTTCTTTTTTGAAAATTTTATTTCTTTTTTATTACTTCCTCAATTTACAGAGTTTAATTTATCCTTATTCTTAAAACTTATTTAATGAAAGACACTTTGATACACTTTTAGAAGAATTGGTACCTGCAAAGAGGAGTAGGTTTCGCTCCCAGACTATTAAAAAATCGAACCACTATCGATTTGCTAAAAATCGACAAAACAAATATATATGAAAATTATAATACATATAGATATCTTTTATCAAATAGTTTATTTCTATTTAATTTATTTTAATTTTAATTATAAACTCACTCATTTTTAAATTAATTATATTTTTATTTAACAATAAAAGTAAAGTATCGTTTTTGTCCCCAACATTTTAGGTAAATCCTATTTGTGTCCATAACATTTAAATCGTCCTATTTGTATCCCTAACGTTTGTAAAAGTGATTCAATGTTATCCTGCAGTCAATTACACATCATGAGCGCTTTAGTTTAAGTTTTAAAAATCTCTTCTTGAGGTTAGAATACAAATGTCTGGGATTGAATCGATGATCTACTCCGAAAAATAGCTCATCAAATGTTGAAACTAATTCCTACAACATTTATATAATTCACTTTTCTAGGGACATAATTGAATCTAAACACAAATAGTGGATATAATATTAAAATTGAACACATCCAAGTGAGACCTAATTGAGAATGAATACATCCAAGTGAGAATAATTGAAAAATATAATCTGATTTGTTAGTATAATTGATAGTATGATAACATTGAATCACTTTTATAAACGTTAAGGATACAAATAGAACAATTTAAACGTTAGGGACACAAATAGGACTTACCCCAAACGTTGGGGACAAAAACGATACTCTACTCTAACAATAATTATAAACTCACTTATTTTTTCTTTTCATAATTATATAATATCTATTAATATTATTTTTCAATAAATACATGTAATATATAATAGTATAATAGATATAAACTAATTAATAAATTATTAAAACTTGAAAATAATAGTTATTTTAATATAAAAATAAAATAAAAATATTTGTAATCGAGTAAAAATAATAAAATACTTATTGAAAATGTTCCATATTGTTTTAGAATAGCTAGATATTCTTAAAATGTTAGTAAAAATACATATTTTAAATTTTAATTTTAAGTTTTTAACTATTTTTTATTTTTTATTTACATAGAACCGGATTAATCTGTCAGTAATTCACCAGTTGAGCTAGTAATCCAATGACTCAGTAATCTCATGGATTGGTGTTAAAACAATGTGGTTGATATCTATTACATTCCTATTTTCTTTGAAACTCTGGCCTTTAGCATCTTCCAACTTTATTCTAAGTCATTTTCTTATTCTAGGTAGATTTAAGGTCTAAGACATTTTCTTATTTTAGGTAGATTTAAGGTCCAATTTGAAAAAATAGCTTAATTAAGTTATTTTGAAAAAAATAAGTTAAATAATAAATGATTATATTAAAAGTAATTTATAAATTAAGTTATTTTATGTTTGAGATTTTAGTTTTAAAAGTGTTTATTTTATAAAAATGTGATAAAAAGTAGTAGTATTATGAAAAAAGTCTTTTTTTTTAACTTCACTATAAGCTCCTAAATAACTTCTTAAAAAATTGCAATTTGATTTTAAAAATTGCACCAAACATTAATACTACTACTTTTCATAAATCAAAAACTCAAAAAAATTACTTTTAAAACTTTCCAAATAGACCTTATTCTCATAGGAACCTAAAGGTAACTCTTTCTCTAAGACACGTTCAAACGTCTGACATCAATTCTAGCTTCTTGACTATAATTCTTTCTAAACTTTCTTTTTAGAGGAGTGCTACACATACAAGTCATTTTTGTTTATAAGTCTTACAAGTTGGGCCTAACACGCGCGTTACAGAAGCAGAAGAAGAAGAAGAAGAAGAAGAAGAAGAAGTTGGGCCTAACACGCGCATTACAGAAGAAGAAGAAGAAGCGTGAATATAAATGACTTGTATGATTTGTATGGAAAACCGTTCTCTCTTTGCCTTCGATCTCCTTCTGTTTTTTTCGATTTTCATGGTTTCTGAAATCAAGCTTTGAAATTGTTTTGAAGATGATGAAACTTCAGAAATACATCCGAACGATTACAAAAATACACTCAAACGATTATAGAAATACATCCAAATGATTACAGAAATACACCCAAACAGTTACAGAAATAAACCAAACGATTACAGAAATACACCAAAAGGATTACAGAAATACACTCAAAGGATTTAAGAAATACACCCAAAGGATTTAAGAAATATAGCCAATATAGGGAGAGACAGTATATTTCTTCTTGAAATCAATACACCCAAAGAATTATAGAAATACACTCAAAGGATTACAAAAATACACCCAAAGAATTTAAGAAATACACCCAAAATTCGTTGAAGTACACCTTATGCATAATTCAGAACTCTTTCTCTTTTTCCTCCTCATCTTCTGCTACTACTTCTTCTTCTTCAAAAACGATTTCAGAGCTTGATGTCAAAAAACAATGGAAACCGAGAATAACGAAGAAAGAAAACAAAGAGAAAAGCACGTAAATGAAGAAGAAGAACGTGTAGCAAGAAGAAGAAGAAGGAGAAAGAGAAGGCAAAAAACGTACCTTGAATAATGTTTCTTCATTTTTTCTGGTGATTTTGATGAAGGAGAAAGAGAAAACGAAAAGAAGAGAAGAAATTTCAATAAAAAAAGAGGGAGGAAGAGAAGAAAAAGAGACACAGAGAAAGAAGAAGAAGAAGAAGAGGCACAAAAAAAACGTGAAACGGCGTGTTTATAAATGACTTGTATGAAAAATCACTTGTATGTGGAGAATTACTCTTCTTTTTAACCATCAACCTTCTCAATACAATCTAACTCCATAACCTCTTTATTTCCTCACAACCTTATCAGAAATTTCAAGAAATGACTAAAATCATGAGTCATAACTTGTGGTTTAGAATCATAACTTTCTAAACCTAAAACATATTCATTTCAACTTGACTAAGTCCATTAACAACATCCCACGCAGCTTCAATTATGCATCAAATCTTATCAACTCCACTTCCCAAATACATTAGTTAGGATTCTTCAAGCTTTATTAGATAAAGATACATAAATGGTTATATAATTGATTTCTTTCCGGAAAGGTAGTTATACTGAAAAAAGAGCAAAAAGAATGGAGAAGGGGCTGGGGAAACAGGGCTTGTAATAACTATGCATGTGAATACCAAATGTTGCCATCAATGGCACAACACATATATATGGGTAGCATGCTTTTCTTTCTTATACCAAGTACATTCAAATATTGTAGCATCCAGATAACGATATAATAGCACTCAAAAGTATTATTGGCCAACAGCATGCAATTGTTGAAATCACAACTTCAAGTGAGAAATTGAGCAAGTCCTAAGGCCCTTCTGAAAACCATTTTTTATGTAATCTTTCAAAGAGGTGTCTCTGTATAATGGTGGAGTCTCTTCAGATAAGAGCTGCTTGATTGGACCATAAACTTTTGGTGTGGCCTCTGCTGGTTCAACTCTTGGTCTAAACAATGACGCCACTGAAATTCTTGGACCTATAGTATTTGCTAAAACTCTATGCTGAACACTAATGAACTTGTCATTGGTCACAAGCTGAAAAAAAAAAAAAAAAAAAAAAAAGAGTAAAGGGGCAAAACTAATAATCACAATCTAGTTCTCATTTATCCATAGACATCATTCTGCACGTTCAAGCAAAAGACTAAGTCTCATCATCATTTGGAGTTTTAGTCTTGACTATTTATGCAAGACTTGTTGACTATCATTTTGGCTCACAAAATCTTAATTCAGCGATAAAATGATCCTTTGAAAATTGATAATCATGTTGCAATACCTAAAAGATTGATTTTGCATGACAAATCCATCCAAGCTAAGAATAATTTTGTCTGTGTATTTATATTTCAAGGACAACAATAGTAACTTACTCCAGAAATTTAAGAAAATATTACACTATTGAATAACTTTTTATTCGTGCACTGTAAAAGAAAAAACAATTGAGAGATTAGAAATTTATATGTTATAAATCATTTTTAAAACAAGTTTATGTCAATCCAAAATCATTTATTATCCTTTTTATATATACTTGAAAATCAATGAAATATATTTGTTCAAAATATATATAAACAAATGATTTTTCAATTATAATAGTTAAATCAATAAATATACATCTTATAAAAAGTTATGGGCGATGTAACTTTGGTTAAATTTATATTGGTGTTATTTTACCCTAACTCAAAAAATAGTATCAACCATAGAATGCAATGCTAAATTAGAAGAGAAAGAATGACACATAAGACTATAAAACCTTGGAAGAAAAATGCCTTGTGTCACACTCTTTCTTAAATACATATCATTAATGTCCATTTTTATGCATGAAGAAGTTACCTGTAGGAGATCTCCAACGTTGACTACAAGAGCACCATGGAGCGGCGGCACATCGATCCATTGGTCGTGATGAAGAACTTGGAGGCCGCCAATCTGATCCTGTAAAAGAATTGTCATGAAGTCGCGATCGGTGTGCTTGCAACTGCCTATGGTTAACTCAGGCTGAGGGCATGCAGGGTAGCAGTGACATATAAGGAGAAGCCCTTCAGCACAGCCAATATCTTTGAGATGAGACTTGTTAAGGCCAAGAGCCTCTGATAGTAACTCGAACAAAGTTAAACCAAGTTTCATTACTTTCTCTGAATATTCCATCACAATATCTCTGCATCCATGAGCAAATTGTAGGGAATTTAAGTCTTAATTGATCATATGGTAAGAGAATTTTATTTGTTCTCTCATTGTCACTGACTCACTGGTCATCGTCACTTTTGTTGTTACATACTTGAATTCATGTATCTTGATAAAAAAAAAGAATGTAATAACATAAGTTTGGCATTAACTATGTGTTTCATTAGTCACTATTCCTATTGAAATTAAGTTCAAGTATATGTTTAGATACCATTAAGTTATAAAGAAAAAGTAAAATTTTATTATATTTGGCAAAAATATTTTAAATAAAGCTAAAAATGCTAGAAAAATAAAAAATATTTTAAAAGATATTTTAACATAATAAATAAATAAAAAATAAATTTATATTATTTTATCTAAACATATATAAATTTAGAAAATATAATTTTATATGAGATATCCAAATTTTAAATTATTTTTACATTTTCAAGAGATTTCTTAAATCATTTAAAAGTTAATTAAAGGAATAAAAGCTCAAGCAGAGATAATGTTAAAACTTAAAAGTAGTAGTGATATCCGTATCACAATTTACAAAGAAACTGATATAGTGAATAATGGGCATTAGAGCTTAACAATGTGAATTAAATTGAATATTTTAGCGAAAATATAGAATATTTTTCCCTATTCCTTAACTTAGGATCAGCTATCTCATCCAAATAAAAGCTCTAATTTTTGTTCCATATGGCACCCCTAGTGTGTTTGGAAGCAAATCTTGAAATACAACTATTAATCATATTCGGTTTACATTAAAATCAACCGTCAATATACATATAAAAATATAAAATATACATTAAAAATAAATTAAAATATAAATATATTTATACCAAATATATATTAACGAATTTTAATGATTGATTTTAATGTGTAAACTATAGATATAAAATATCAAGTGTCATATAATTACAACATCAACATAAATTAGTATATATAATAAATTGAACCACAAACCTGCAAACATGTGGTAGTTCTTCTGCTTTGGGTGGATTTGGAGCCATGGAAATTCCAAGTGTGTCCTTCCAATCAGCAGCTGGATCTTGGAACAGAGTGAAATTAGAGACATAAAAAACCTTCCCACTAAGATCACGTGTGTAGTACCGTTTCCTGACCTCAGGATCTTGCTCATGGAACATGCGAGTTCCATTAATCATGTCATCCAACACATGAATTGGGATGTCATGGTTTATGATCTGAAAGAACCCCCAATTCTCACACGCATCCTTAACCTTCGCCGCAACATCATCACCAATAATACCATTATTGAGATCTATTATGGGGATGCTGAACTTTGAATTTGGTTTACTGCTACTATTTGACTCATGTTCTTTGCAATGGAATATAGGTGGAACTTTTGTGACCCCGTTTTCTATGAGGCCTTGAACACCGGTTTTTGAATCATCAAATGCTTTGAGTTCACTTATTCTATCAAAACTAGTAGCTGCTGCTTCTTGAGACTCTTCTTTGCTTGTGACCACCATGATTTTGCTTTTTTGGGAGGTAACTCTGAAGGGTACACTATTACTGACTACTTAGTACAGAGTTAGTAGTGGTTGTAAACAGTCATATATAGTGTGTTGATAAAGCACATACAAAGTTTTCTTTTACCAATTTTATTAGGAAGGGTTTATGGCAGCAACGGTTGCAAATAGGGTTGTGGCCCCCATTGAAGAAACTAATTACTAATTCCAGGTGTGGATCATCCAATTGATGAAGGTAATTAAACCAATTTTGCAATTAGGTTTGTATTATTTTGTAGGAGGAATTTTAAATGCTCATGAAATATGGGTACTTCAGTTTTAATCATTGATTTTATTTATAAAAAATATATATAATATATATTAATTAAAATTAACGAGTAATGTTATTAGAATACGTGAGTATTAATATATTATCGGTATTTACTATTTAGTAAACCCTTTTAGTAAATCCACCCTTTTAGTAAATTCTTTTGGACTAATATATTAATACTTTTGTGTATATATTATGGTCTAAGTAGAATCAATGCCCTAAGGGTTGGCCATATCCTCGAAGTTCCATTTTATTTTGGACATCGGTACATCACATACTTGGAAATATTTTTTTGGATATGGCTACATATTCAAAGATTTTTTCATCCAAATTTATTTAAATAAGTCCAATACCAACAAAAATCACTTTCATTAAAAAAGTGTCATTGCACGCACTTTTTTTTCTTTTTCTTTTAAATATAGGCATACGTCATCTTCTTCTTCTTTAAAATTCACACATACTTCCTTCTTCTCCTCCTCCTCTTTCTTCTTGTTCGCGCACGCAGATTCTTCTTCTGCTTCTGTTTCTCTTTCTCTTCTTTTTTTTTCTCCTCTTTCGTTATTGCCATCACCAACAATACCAACATTTTGCTAATGAATTATTTTTCAATCGAATTGGATGAAATGTAATCGCTAAATTGAATTGAATTGAATTGAATGGACGCAGATATTTTGAATTGAATTGAATTGATAATCTCTAAATTGTAGACATAGGTGTTTTGAATTTGATTTTATATAATGGATAATGTTCCGTTCATTTAGTAGTATACAATTGTTTCACCTTAATAACATACATGTTCAGTTCATTATGAATTGAATTAAATTGAATTGAATGGACGCAGGTGTTCTAAATTGAATTGAATTGAATTGATAATCTCTAAATTGTAGACACAGGTGTTTTGAATTTCATTTTAGGGATAAGTATTGTTTTGGTCCCTAATGTTGAGGGTCAGAATTGAAACCGTCCCCAACGTAATTTTTTATTTAGAATCATCCTTAACGTTTTTTTTCGTATTAAAATCGTCCTTTGAACATTTTTCGGACAAAAATACCTTCCACCACCACCAGCACCTTTACCTCCACCACCAAAAATAACATCAATAAAATCAACACAAATTCAACAAATCAAGGAATCAGAAATTCAACAAATCAACACAAATTCAACAAATTCAACAACCAAATCAACTCACAACAACAATAAAATTAGAAAACAACAAATCAAAATCAGAATTAGAAGTAGAAGCAGAAGCAGTCATGGAAGCAAAAGTAGAAACTCAAACAGAAGTAGAAAGCAGAGGCCAAAGCAAGGAGCAGAAGGCGAAGCAAGAAGAAGAAGCAGATGCAGAAGAAGAAGCAGATGCAGAAGCCGAAGCAGAAGAAGAAGCAGATGTAGAAGCTGAAGCAGAACCACCGGCGCTTCCCCGACGGCAACTCGTGGGTGAATCGGCGGTGACGGCTCAGCGGCGTGGTCTCCCGAGGACGACGCAACGGCGGCGGCAAGCCCTAGCAGCGTCGGCGCATCTCCTTTCCCTCTTCTCTTCTCCCCTGTCGCAACCCCTCTCTCCTTTCTTCTTTCTTTCGGTGACGGCGACGACAGCTCCAAGCTCCGCCGGCGCTGTCCCTCCCCCCTGCCCCTTCCCCTTTCCCTTTCCCTCCCCTCCCCCCTTCGTGTAGCCTTTTTGTCCTCCCCCAACCACGTTCTTTTCTTTTATTTTTTTAAAATTTTATAATTTTTTTTATTAAAGTAGGGATAGTTTAGGAATAAAATTAAAAATTTTATTAAAAAAACGATTTTAGTACGAGAAAAAAATGTTAAGGATGATTTTAAATAAAAAATTACGTTGGGACGGTTTCGATTCTGACCCTCAATGTTAGGAACCAAAACAATACTTATCCCTTCATTTTATATAATAGATAATATTCCGTTCATTTAGTATTATACAATTATTTCACCTTAATCATGTGTTCGGTTTATTATGCAGAAAGTTGTTTTGAATTTGATTTTATATAATGGATAATGTTCCATTCATTTAGTACTATACAATTGTTTCTCCTTAATAACATGTTCGGTTCATTATGAATTGAATTGAATTGATAATTTCTAAGAGGATGAGAAGAAGAAGGAAAGAAGAAAAACCTGCGTATGCAAATTCGGAAGAGGAAGAAATACGAGGAGGAGAAGGAGAAGGGAAAAGAAATGAAAAAAGAGCATGTAATTTAAAAAGTTGTTACAACAACTTGGATAAACTTGGATAAGAATTTTATTTGAATATAAAAATTTTTTTTATCACAAAGTAAATCCCGTTACAAAAGTTTTTAATAACTAAAAAAAGAATTGTTAAAAAAAATATGGATGTTTTGTAACAATTTGAAATTTTGGTTACAAAAAAACAATACTCATTTTACAATAATTTAGATTATTAAAGATTGTTACGTGTAAATTTTTTCTTTTCGATATTTGTATTTCTTTTTAGAAAAGATCTTTTTATTTATCAATTATATTTGAATAACATAAGATAAGAGTATTTTTTTGTTCATTTATTATATGAAAAATATTTTTATTTTAAAAAAAATCTTTTAAAAAAAGATATAAATTGTAACTTCAAAAAATATATTTTTTATTTTTTTAGTATTTTTATTTTTACTATTAAAAATTTACCAAAATACTAAAAAAAATCTTTTTTATTGAAAAAAGATATTTTTTATCGATTTAATAGTGTCTAAATATACGCTAAATTTCTTGAAAAAATTACTTTTATATTTGGTTACTTTTTCTCTTCTGAATAGAGATGTAATTTCACATTCTAAACCAACCTACTGGTAAAACCATAAAAGTAAAACTTTTAGCCAAAAAATTACTTAGACAATTAGTTAATTGAATTTATTTTTTTAAATCCTACCAATTATGCCTGTTTATTTTTTTCTTGGTAGTCTCTTTGTTATTCATTTCTCTTTCATTTATATGATCATATAGTTTTTCATTTTATTTTTTTGGTTTTTGTTTATAAGAATTCTGTTCTATTTTGTATTGTATTGTAATTTTTTTTGTATGAAACTTTTTAATTTTTAGGTTAGATTGGTTAAAATTTGTAACTGTTATATTTGTGTTTTATGTTTATTATTGTAATTTTGTTATAATATAAATTATTGATCCTATTAAAAAGAATGATATAGATGAAACACTAACTATAACACTTGAATCATAAATAGTAAAAATTTATTATCTAAAATAGTTCTGAGAGCACTACAAAAAATAATGAGATAATTTAAAAAATATTTTGATATATTATTTACATATTATTTCTGTTTTTTATTTAAAGCATGCTTTGTCAATTTTTTGTTATTTTTAGTTTAATATGTAAATATGAGTTTTTATTAATTTGATAAGTAATAAAATATATTTAATATTTAAAATAAAATAATAAAATAATATAAAATAATTATTTAAATTTATATAACTTTTTGTATTTTTATCCTATAAGTAATTTTAACTAATATAATACAAACAACATTTAATTTAATATAATTCATTTTCATATAAAAATTGTTAAGTATAATTGATGTCAATACCAACCCACTTTTTTTTAAAATTAATTTTATGCAAATTCTTATTTATAAACTTTATTCCACACACATTATCTTATGGTACAGATTATACTTTTAAAAGAAAAAAAAAGAGAGCAGATGAAGGAGAGAATATGATTATTACAATTATTACTATTATAATTACCATTATTATTATTAGCCTATATTATTATTATTATTATTATTATTATTATTATTATTATTATTATTATTATTATTATTATTATTATTATTATTAGGCGTATGAATTGTGGTGTGTTATCGATAATAATAAAATTACTGATAACAAGAGGGTGTTAGTAATTTTAATAGTAGAGTTTAGGTTAGAAGAATTTAGGGTTACTAATGAGTTATGAATTGTAGAGTTTTATTTTAAATTGGTAGTGAAGATATGTGATGTGGTGTGTGTAACAGGGAACTTTTTTAAAAATATAATCTACTCAACAACATGATTACCTATTTTTGTAGGAAAATATTTATATTTAAAGCTAGTTAGCGTGTCCTTAAAAAAAATGAATGATATGATTCAGATGTAAAATTTTTTGTAGTTAACGTGTTCTAAAAAATTAACATCTTGTTTTTTATTATTTGATTTTTATTTTTGATTATTTTTTACGAAAAAATAGTCTAAAATATTGTTAAAAAGATTTAATTATTAAAAAAAAAATTTAATACCAAAATTATATTAAAAAGACTAAATTTTTTAGTTATATTTATAATATTTAAAGAAAATGACTAAATCTTATTATAAAGAGACAAAATATATCTTTAATTATTTTGTTATTTATTTTCATTATTTTTATACTAATATTTTTTATTTTTCTTAAAATTTTAGTAATTTTTATTAAAATCAATAAGTAATTAAAAATAAAAATATTATAAAAATAAATAAAAATAAAAATAAATAATTAATGAAAATTATTAAAATTTTAGGAGAAATAAAAATTATTGATATAAAAATTATAAAAAATAAATAAAAAATAATTAAGGATATATTTATTTTTTTAATAAAAAAATTTGATCCTCCTTCTTAAATATTATAAATATTAATAAAAAATTTTAATTCTTCTTAATAATTTTAATATTAAAATTCTTTTTTAATAATTAAATTTTTTTAATAGTCCTTTAGACTACTTTTTCTATTTCTTTTTATCTTGTAAGATCTTATAAAAAAAACTAAAAATCCTAATTGCATTGATCAAGTAAATTGTATGTCTATTTAGTAACTATCACTCATTCAAAATTATATTTTTTTGGTATTATATTTCATATGAATTTATATTATAATAACGTCACTTCTATTTTAGTAGATCCACTTCTGAATTAAAAAATTTTAGGCAGGTAAATGAGGATCATATTTTAAAACATTTACACTGTGTTTGAATTGAGAGAAAATAAGTGAAAAGAAAAAAAACAAAAAGAAAATAAACAAAAAAAATTTTATTTTCCTTGTTTGGATATAAAAGAAATAAGAAGGAAAGAAATTTTTTGCATGAGTCTCACCAAAAAAATTTTTCCTCTATTATAAACAAAGAAAAGAAAGTTATTTTTAATATATTTTAATATTATCTTCAGTTATATTGTTATTAATAATTATTAATATAAATTTAGTTTTCATAATTTTGATATATTTTCATAGTTATATTCAAAAACAATGTTAGAATTGTTATAATATCCCAAGCTAGTCTTTGCAAAAAGAGGTATTTGACTAATTAATAATTTATCTAAATGTTTAAAATTTTGAATAAATTTAACTATATCTTAGTTTAAACCCTTCATTACATTATGCAACTTTTTATTTTCATCAATGCAGTTTAGGTAGGTAATGATAAAACGTTTTTCATTAAGACTATTAATTTCAGATTTTAAACCTTTTATTTTCTTCAATAAGATCAATAGAATTTTTGACTTCTTTTAATTTTTCTATGAGGTAAGTATTTTCAGCTTTTAAGATATTATTTTCAAATTCAAGCTCAGAACATTGATTCAAAAATTTTCTAATTTTCTTAGTGAGATCATCAATCATTTGATGGAGTTCATCATTAGTGGGCTCAAAATATGTTACTTCATCATCTTGATTGTGATCGGCCATCAAGCATACTTGAGAGTTGTGGTCTGATTCTTCATCCTCTTCAGAGTCGTTTTCAGATCTTTCCATGAAGCCATGAGCATCTTCTTCTTGTCTTTACAAGTTTTATCTTCTCTCTTGAGTTTGGGACAATCATATTTGAAATGTTCAACTTCTTTGCAGTTATGGCAGATGACTTTGCTGATGTTTTTCTTTGATTTTTTTTGAGTTGTCTCCTCTACTCCTTCTTTTTTTTCTTATTAGCCTTCTAAATTTCCTAGCAAAAAATATAATCTCGTCATTTGATAAATAGTCACTGGAATAATCTTCCATGAATTCAACATAAGACTTAAGAGTCACTCTTTTTTTGTGTGTCATTTTCATGTGAGTGGTTTTGTAAGTTAGTAACTTTTCTCTCAATTCATCATAGGTTATTTGATTCAGGTTACTTCTTTTAGAGATAACAGTAGCCTTGGTTTCTCATTCTTTTGTTAGGCTTCTCAAGACGTTTCTCACTAGCACTTGTTTGGATGAGTGATTCCCAAACCATCCAAACTATTTATGATGATAGAGGATCTCTCAAACATTTCATCTATTATTTTTCTTCCTTCATAGTAAACATTTCATACTCCTTGCTCAACATAGCAATCCTTATTTCTTTTACTTGCTTGGTACCCTCATGTGTAACTTGGAGCTTATTTCGGATTTTTTTGCTGTTTTGCATCTAGATACCTTCCGGTATTCCTCGAAATTGATGGCGCAATTTAGCATGTTGATAGCCTTGGCACGAGTTTCACCTTTTTTTATCGTCGTCATTCTATTCTACTTCTTCTTTAGGAGTTACAACTCCTTCAACGCTTGTTTTGGTTGGAATTTGAGGACCATTCATAATTATCTTTCAAAGGTTGTAATCTACGGACTACACAAAGATCTTCATTCTTTCTTTTCAATAATTGTAATATTTTTTATTGAAGAATAGAGGTCTGTTGTTAGATTGTCCTTCTGTCAGAGTGTAAGCTACTATATTGAATCCCATGTTGTTGGTCATCTGGATCTTTCCTTCAAGCTGTGAAGCTTGATCTCTTTAAGAGTAAACTTTGATACCAATTGATAGATATCAGTGACTTTGAAAATGAGGGGTTGAATCTAGACCTCTTTTTAACTTTGCTTGCTTGTTCTTCAAACTGGATGTATTTTATAGATTCTATTGAGTCATCTCGTGCAGAAAAATAGGAAAATACTTTGATTATGTGCAAGGTATATAGCTGTGAGGTTAAGCTTGATAGAGTAAGTAGGAGATAATTTTATTTTGTCTCCTAAAGAATAAAACCATAAACAAAGAATAGAAAGAGAAGTGATACAGTCATATATCCTGGTTTAGCTTGTCAGTGCAATGTAGTATACATCTAGTCTCCATCAAAACAATGATGAAATTTTGCTACCTTTGAACAAGATTACATTCACCAATTTTTTTAGGATTCAATCTAATCCTATCTGGGACAAATCCAGCTTCTACCCAAACCTGATTTGACTAGGAACTCACCCTAATTTTCAACAGCAAAGTGCTCACCTAACTTATAAAAGAATCTCCTCAAGATCATGAAAATAAAATAAAAATACATACAAAAGATTTTTGAAATAAATATTGGCTTTTCTCAAAGTCTAACTCTCTCTGCCTTTTTTCACTCAATGACTTTTTCTTATATTTCTCACCATAATGCCTTTTTTCATTGAAACAAAGAAAGATTAGACTGAGAAAATATAATATTTAATGACAATCATGAAGGAGAAGAAAGTAATAGCTATGTATGCTATAGGAATCCAAACTTTGTATTCTCACTCTTTGAATCAATTTTTGGATGTTTACCCATTGAATAGAGGAGTAAAACTTCCAAAGTTTGAACCTTAGCTTGCACATGTTTGACTTCTTCTTCCCCAATATCAGTAGCAGCAGCAACGTCACAGACGAGAGATAGAGTAGTAGAGGCAGTGATTTAACAGTACATGCATCCATACCTTTTATCTTCTCTTTCATCCTTTTTCATATTGCTTCTTGAATCGGAGCCCTTTATTTGTGCTTTGACTCCAAGTAACTTTTTTGTCCGTTGATTTCTTGCAAAACTCCATACCCTGCAAATCCTTGAGCTTTCCAATTCGGTACATGCAGAGAGAGAATTTTCTTCAACAATCTCCAATAAAGCACAAAGATGAAAAGATTTTTTCTGATGAGACTTCGGATGTGATCTTTGCTTTTAATTCTAGCTTCTTTAACTTTCTTCTTTGCTTGAAAATGATAATCTACTTTTTACTTTTGATTTAGTCTTAATCAGAGCTTCTTATTTTTTTCTTTTTTTGCTTCAGAGTTTTACGTAGGTAATAGAAAAGAGAAAAGAGTGATAAGAGAGAGTTTGATTCGGTAGTGTAATTTGGTTCTGATAAAAATGAAGTTTTATTGTTTAGTTAGCAATCAAATAATTAAATGGGCTTGAATCACTAATCGGACCATTTGTTTGTTCTTGAGCCAGATTCTTTCTTTCTTTTTTGAAGATCATCCACCCATTCTTTGGATTAAAAGTGATGATATGAATGCTTATTAGATCTGAATCAATGTTGGGCCTTGTTGGCTTATGATTGGACTCGAAGCTAGTTGTTGGAGGACTAATTTACTTTATTTTAATTTCTTGCATACTTAAGTAAACTATTCACACATATAAAATTGGCTTTTATCCCAATAATAATATTTAATCATCATCTACAATATATTATTAGCTCTTCGAACTCAATATTTTTTAAATATTCTTCAATAATTATTAGAAAGGTTAGCATTGTTAAACAATACAGGCAGAGTCTGAACAATAAGAAATGTTCAAGAAGTATATCATATACCGTTCAAGGTAAAATTCTCTTTTTAATTCTTTAAGTCTTTTTTATTATTTTTTGGCACTTTAATTCATTTTCTTTACTAAGAGGTTAGCTAATAATGGAAATGATTTATATTGACCTGAATATACTTATGGTGCCATATTTTTTCTCCTTCTTTTGGTGGTTATATATATATAACAGAATTGAATTTTTCTTTTATTCAAAATACATGAACATTAGTTGACATAAAAGATGAACATGCTTACTCGGCTTTTTGGCTTGTCCTTTAATTTTTCTATCAATTTTTTTTTTTAAGATTGTGATGAACTTCAAAGGAATTTGCGATGTTTGTTCTTCTTTTTAAAATTGTTTTCTGATCGCTGAAAGAATTTCTTTCTATTACGTTCTCTCTCTTATTTGCTGAGAGAAAGAAAAACATTTATAATTCTGCTTCACTTGCCAATGCCCTCCTACACTTCTGACAGAATCAAATAGAGCATGTTACCGCTCTTCGCCTATACTCGGTGAGTACTTCATCAAGCTTATGTTATTCTCTTTCACTATCCATTATCTTGCTTCTTTTTCCTTCATGGATACCTATCATTGCTGCTTTATTATTGTATCTTTTTTTTTTTCTTTTTTAACTTCATTCAATGATCAAATAAGTTTCCAAAATTGAGATTTTAGGAGGGAAAAAAAAAAGAAAGAAAAGAATGGATTGCATATATTTTTTGTTTCGTTGGTACTCAGCAATTTAGCAATTAGCATGGTGTCGCAAAATTAAAAGAAGAAAGAAATTGATCACTTATTGGCTGCTAAATAATTAACTACCAATGTAAAATTTTAATTACATTCCTGATAAATTGATAATAATGTTCAAATACAAGTGACAAAAAATATAACTATATAAGCAATCCAAGAATAAGACTAGCTCCAAACTATACCAAACCACCTCAATTCCAATTTTTCAATTTCCCAATTTAAATCCTGAAGTGTTCAAGAACAGGGATTCCAAGACCTTTGGCACAAAAGTATGCTACATACTCTGCAGCTGTTGTTTCTTTATATTTTGGAGGACTGTCTTCAGATAACAATTCTTTTATAGGACCAAAGGGCTTCGAAGATGGTTTCACACTAGAGCCCAAAAAACATGCAAAGGATACTCTTGGACCAATGAGATTCGCCAGCACTCTATGTTGAACGCTCTTGAATCTGTCATTCGTTATTAGCTACACTTCAAGAAACAATTAATTAGCTAAGGTAGTTGTTTGTGTTGTCATGGGTAAAAGAGTCATCTAGCACTAAATCAGTTAAGCTACTAAGCTTTGTTATGAATAAACTCGGAATTTGCAGGAGTTAAAGAGTTCCAAAACTATGACCATACATATATTTATCTTAAACTATTTATCTTTTATTTCACTAATTTAAAAGATGACTCAAACACGAATCAAATATTATGTCAAAGGAGAATATTAGGAGTCCAATACTTTCAGTTGGAAAAAAATAACCAGTGTTGATTCAAATATAAGGTAAACAAAATTAGAGAACTTGCCTGTAGAAGGTCACCAATATTAACAACTAAAGTTCCGGGTACAGGGCGTACATCGATCCATTTGTCATTATGAAGAATTTGGAGGCCACCAATATGGTCTTGGAGAAGCACGGTAAGAAAAGAAGCATCGGAATGCTTGGTGGTTCCAATTGCTAGTTCTGGTTCAGGACATGCAGGATAATAATGGCCAGCACAACGAATTTGTTCGGTAATACCCAATTTCATGTCTCTTAAATAGTTTGAATGCAGATTAAGAGATTCTGAGAATAATTCAAAGAGTGTGATCCCCAATTTCGTAACATTAGTCCCATACTCTAGAAGTATATCCCTATAATAATAAGATGCAATCAATCAATAAGGAAGCAAATAGAATATCTGTCTGATAGAAAAGGGCTTGTTTGGGTGAGCTTTTAAGAAAAGATCTTTTTTCGAGTTATCTTTTTTTAAAAGATCTTATAGAGAAGTAAAAGTAATTTTATGTTTGGATATCTCATGTAAAAAGGTCTTTTTATCAATTAATTATGTTTGGGTATAACAATATAAAAGTACTTTTTTGTTTATTTATTACATGAAAAACATCTTTTTTTTAAGGAAAAAAGATCTTTTAAAAAAAGATGTAAATTACAGCTTCTAAAAAAAGATCTTTTTTTTTTATTTTACTAGTGCTTTTACTTTTACTACTAGAAATTTGCCAAACACGTTAAAAAATAAAAAAAGATATTTTTTTCATTGAAAAAAGATCTTTTTTTTAACAAAATAATGGCGCCCAAACATGCACATAGAATAGTTCCAAAAGAATATACCTGCATACTTCTGGCAAGTCTTGAGGTTTGGGAGGTTCAGGAGCCAGTTGACATGAAAAACTATCTCTCCAATTGAGTGCTGGTGAACTATAAAGATCAAAATTACTATTATAGACAAATGGCTTCATATCATCACGAGTATATACCTCTTTCTTCACTTCAACATCTTGTTCAAAGAACCTTCTAACCCCCTCCTTCAACACCTCAAGAACACTCTCAGGGATGCCATGATTCACCACTTGGAAGAAACCCCATGTCTCAGATGCCTCCCTTATTCTTGAAACAACTTGTTGGCGAGTGATTGGATCTTTGGCAACACCTTCAAGATCTATGACGGGAATCATGGTGTGCTCTGTTTTGGAGGCGTTTGGGAATTTATCAAGTGGATGATGAAATAAGGTTGGAATCTTTGTAACACCTCCATCAACAAGACCCTTGACACCACTTTTTGTGTCATCAAATGCCTTCAGCTCACTCATCCTATCATCAGAATTATTGATCATCTTCTCTCTACCTTCAACTTCACCCTCCACCATCCTTCGTGGTCTTGACTCCTTGAATACTTAAGACTTAAGAGGGTTATCCTACAAACAAGAAGAGAGGAATGCCGAGGATATAATGTTAGCTTGAAAAGGTTAGAGAAAGCACTAATCATTAAAATAATAAGTATAATAAATCAATTTAGTTAATAAATATTAACTATTTTTTTTAATTTTAAGATTTAGAGTTTATATATATATATATATATATATATATATCAGATTAATATTCAAAATAATTTTAAAAAAATTACTCATAAATAATGTGGCCTGTCAAAAAATAAACCAACATAACTTAAATTGTTTTTTTTTTTAATTAATTTTTTACTAATTAATTTTACCCACATTTAGTTTCCTAAAAATACATTACAACTTTGAATCAACACACCGATTAAATTGACTCTAGTAAGTAGTAACACCTTTCATGCAAACCCACATCATTGCCAACGCATATAAAGTCAAGTTTCCATAGTCTTACTTTGCGGCCTTTCTTGGCACATCTCCCAATTTTGCATCACAAATTGACAATTACGATCCAGGACATAGTTGTAGAATGGAATTGCTGATTGAACTTGTTAATCGATAAGTAACCGATTAAATCGTTAAAATTAATTCTATGTAAATAAAAAATAAAAAATAATTTAAAATTTAAAATATATATTTTTATTAATATTTTATAAAAAATTAAATTTTAAATTTTAAAATAATTAATATAAAAATAAGTATAAAATTAATTAATTTTATTATAATAATATTTTAATTTAACATAATAAAAATATATTTGGTTATAAAAATAATTAAAAAATTAATATAGTTGTTACAATCTAATTAAAAGTTATAATTTGGTATCGTACGTTATAACTCGACTTAATGAGTTATAATTCGGTCAAACGACACATTTCAAAATCAAACGTTCGACCAAGTATCGTAACGTTCTAATATGATATAAATATTCTTCAATGAAAATAATCATAACAAGCATAACCGCTAACACTTCATCCTACATATAAAGAAGGTAAGGTATTTTTTTAAGGATCCATTGAACTGACTTAAGTATTGGAGTGCCTTTTGCAGGTACTTTTCTCCCTTTTTTTGTTGTTCGCTTTCATGCCAAGGTGTATCCCTGCTAGAGATAAAAATCCAGAACAGAGACCTAGAAGCTCGGTACAAGGATTCACTATAGACGAACTATACCTCGGCCTTCCAGGTCAGAGCAATTGGCGTCCACCATGGGGCCGAAGACATACCCTTTTTTTTCCTATCCCTTTTTATTGCCCTCAAAACTTCTTTACCCATCCATGGCTGATCTACCTACACCAACACCCTCTGAACTCTTTCGGATGATAACTGAGCTGCAACAAGCAAATCAACGAATGGCAAAGGAAAATCAAAAGATGGTGAACCAGATAATCGAGCAGACCAATGCTCGGATCGAAAATAATGGCAATAATAATGAACGAGAGGAGGATGAAGAGCACGAATTTGATCCGACACACGTTTCTGAAACTCCTCGGCACGAGGAAGCTCGGCCTAAAAACAAAGACAATGAGTCCGACAACGTTGTAAGGCCATTTACTGCTGACATCATGAATTTTCAAATGCCCAGAAGATTCACTTTGCCAACGAACTTAACTCCTTACGATGGATTAGGAGACCCGAAGAAGCACGTCAAAAAATTTCAATCAATAATGATAGTAAACGGTGCTTCTGACCCTGTTTTATGTCGTTGTTTTCCTACCTTTTTAGACGGTCTTGCACTTGATTGATTTTGTTCGTTGCTTGCAGATTCTATTTATCATTTCAGGAACTTGCAAAACTTTTTGAATATCACTTTGCTGCTTCTTCTATCTACTTGCACGATTCTGGCTATTTGAATACAATCAAACAAGGTCAGAATGAGAGCCTGAAAGATTACATCACCCATTTCACAAAGGTAGCCATCACCATACTAGATCTTCATCATGAGGTACATCTACATGCCATCAAGAGTGGACTCAGATCAGGAAAATTTCAAGAAGTAATCACCGTGGCCAAGCCGAAGACTCTCGCTGTGTTTCACGAAGAAGCCAAAGGCTAGATGGAAATCAAAGATCTCGGCCAAGCTCCGAGATTAGAAAAACCTCACACTAATAAAGAAGAGGACAAAACTCGAGAAGCAAGAAAAATTTCAAGTTAACTCCTCGGTATGATTTATATACACAATTTAACACGAAGAGAGATGATATCATCAAGGAAATCTTGAACTCCAAACTCATCAAACCCCCGAGAAAGGCCGGTACCTACCAAGATATGAAGAATGCAGACAAGTCCAAATATTGTATGTTCCACCAAAAGCACGAGCATACCACTGACGAATGTGTCATCGCTAAGGACATATTAGAGCGATAAGCTTGGTAGGGTCATCGGGATAAGTACATCAGTGGCCATATACAGAAACGGACCACAAATTCCACCGAAAACACCTCTACAGGGCAATACTCTAGAGAAAAGGAGAAAGCAACACACCAACACCCTAATCAACAACAAGGTATTCTTAATTGTATATTTGGAGGTTTTGCAGGAGGTGGAGCATTAAGCTCGGCACGCAAACGATCCTATCGAGCTATGCTCTTGGTAGAAGGAGCCTCAAGTGGACCAAAGCTACCTCCTTGTCTTTCACAAATGACATTCGAGCTTGCCGATTTTACCAACATCATAAACTTGGACGATCCTGTTGTTATATCTATTTAGTTAGGTGACCTCTTGGTGAGAAAAGTACTGCTCGATCCAGGGAGCAGTGCCAATGTCCTCTTTTTTTCCACATTTCAAAAAATGAAGCTCAGTGACAACATACTTCAACCTTTCAGTAGAGATTTGGTCGAATTCTCAGGTGAACGAGTCCTGGTATTGGGATCTGTGTGGTTACAAACCACACTGGGTAAGCACCCTCTATCTAAAACCTATGATGTTCAATATTTGGTTGTTACAACATCAGCCTAAAGTTGCAAAACTGAGCTATAGGAGCTCAAGTAAACGACATCCAAAGTTCTGCCGAGGTCTCAGCTTTGACAGACTAGACCCACGAGCCAAATTCCTCGAACGACCAACACCAATGGAGGACCTACAAAAAATATACTTCAATAATAATTCTAACAAATATACTTATGTAGGTATAACCCTAGACACCGAATAAAAGAATGAAATTCAAAACTTCTTGCAGCAACATGTCGACATATTCACATGGACGCCTGTTGACATGCCCGGGATTGATCCTTTGATCATCTATCACAAGTTGGCACTCAATCCCTCTGCCTGACCTATAGCACAGAAAAAATGTAACCTCAGCACAGAGAAGAAGTAAGCGTCTTTAGAAGAAACCCAAAAGCTCATTAATGTCGGTTTTATACGAGAGATTAGATTTATAATATGGTTGGCCAATGTGGTAATGGTAAACAAACACAACGGTAAATAGCACATGTGTGTTGATTTTACTGATCTTAACAAAGCATGCCCAAAAGACTCTTACCCTTTGCCATCTATTGATTCCTTAGTAGACAATGCTTTTGGTTATGCAACACTTAGCTTTATGGATGCATACTCTAGGTATACCAGATCCTTATGAACCCCTCTGATCAAAATAAAACTGTTTTTATAACTGAATATGGTAATTATTGCTATAAAGTTATGCCTTTCAGATTAAAGAATACAGGTGCAACCTATCAACGTCTCATGGACAGAGTATTTGCAAAACAGATCGGACGAAACATGGAGGTCTATGTCGATGACATGGTAGCCAAAACAAATCTCGGAAACAAGCATGCGACGACCTTACTGAAATCTTTTCTTAAATTCGATGCTACAACATGTGCCTAAACCTAGAAAAGTGCGCTTTTGCAGTACAAGAAGGCAAGTTTTTAGGCTTTCTGCTAACAAGCCGAGGTATAGAGGCTAATCCAGACAAATGCCGAGCTTAGGTTTGGTTTAGGGTTTTTAATAGTTTTCTCAGCTTTTGTTGTGAGTATGTTATGTACTTTATTATCAAATTATTGATTCAAATAAGGTAATGCAGTTTGTGAATAGGATTTTTTATGTTAAGTTAACGTAAATAAAAATTATAATTAAGTTAATGTAAGTTATGTAGGGTGAGATTAACATTGTTTGACTTTGTTTGGTTTGTTGAATTAATTAGTTTCACATAGTGAGTTTAACAAGTTTTCTTTTTCATTAGAACAATGTTATTTCTCTGAGAATAATTGGATTTTGCTTCTTCCGTATTCTGTGAATCTGTGTTTCAAGTAGGTTTTCTATCTCTAACTATAATCAATTGTTTAAGTTTTCTGTTCGACTTACTTTTCCTAAGATAGCGTTTTAGGACGGAAGTGGGAGAAGATCACATAGAGGTGCCTTCTCGAAACCCTTGTTTACTGGAAAATTGAAGAGTTATAAGGGGTTGCGCACTAGAACGACTAGGATTTGATATGTTATTGAATTTGTGTTTATTCTAATACATGCTTGCAGTTGTTTCCTTTGTGAAAATTATTATATTTATTTAATGGATATCTCTAAGTTAAGGGGAAGTTCTACCAAAATTTCGTGCGATTTGATTTAAAAATTGTTTTGTTTGCAGAAGATTCTAATTATAAGGTATGTTATGCCAAATTATGTAAAAACTTTAATAATTTTGTCTTGTTCGTTGAATTCTAGGGTGTGTTATTTAAAATGATTCCAAGTCATTGTCTATAGATGTATGATAAAGATAACGGTGGATGGGGGATTAAAACCTAAATTCTGTGAGGAGTTGACGTGTTTGTGGGGCATGTGTTCAGCATGGAAATGTTTAGGTCTGAAGGGGTATCTAGGTGTCTGTACAAAAAGTGTCAGTTGACTAAGTGGTTAGGACCTGTAGATATAATGCTTCACCTTTACCGTAACGGGTTCAATGATGGGTATTGGATGTGGATGGAGCACGGAGAAGTGGACGAACAGGAAATTAACAGGTCTGACTTGAATTTCAATAGGTCTGATTGTCGATCAATGAGGATTCGGGTCAAAAAAGAACTAATCATCGAAGACATGACTTTGGATGGGAACCAACAAAGATACAACGAGATGGTGTTTGATGCAACAGGTGTTACAGAGCAGGAAAAGCTTGAACAAGAGCCTAACCCAGAGGCAAAGATATTTTATCATCTGTTAGAATCTTCTGCGAGACCGTTGTTTGAGGAAAGCGTTCATTCAAAGTTGTTTGCATGTATTAGAATGATGACTATTAAGTCAGAGTCAAATCATACGCAAGAGTCTTTGATAAGTGGGCCACCCTTTGCAACGAATTGGTGCCTTTTGAGACCTCTAGCATCCCACGAAACCACTAGGAGCAAAGAAGCTAGTTTCAAAATTGGGTCTAAAATCGTTGAAAATTGATTGTTATTTGAATGGGTGCATGTTATATTACAAGATAGATACAGACCTAGATGAATGCAAATTCTGTAAATCACCGAGGTTCCAAGTCGAGAGAGAACAAATTAATAAACGCCTAAAGAGAGTTCCAATGAAACGGATGCACTACCTGCTGTTGATCCATAGGCTGAAACGATTGTATGCATCGATGAGTTTGGCCCTTCACATGACCTGGCATAGTAACAACAAGAGAGATGATGGAACTATGACGCATCCATCACACGGTGAAGCCTAGTGATGCGTGAGCATCTTTCCTATCTTTTCCTAGTGAATTTGCATTTAATTTGTTAAGTTTTATCAAAAATTTATTATCTTTTAGCCACTATGGATGCTACTTTGAGTCTTGTGCAATTTTTTTTATTTTAGGTAGCATTCGGATGAATTTGATGGAGTTTCTGCAGAGAAAGAGAGGAAACCAAGGAGCTGACCAGCGAGGAGCGATGCGTGCGCGTGCTTGACGCGTACGCGTGATTTGGAGCTATTCATGGTGACGCGTGCGTGTACTTGAAGCGTACGCGTGAAAAGCAAAGTTGCTCAGTGTCGCGTGCGCGTACCTGACGCATACGCGTGACATGCGCGATATGCAAAAAACGCAGAAAACGCTGGGGGTGATTTCAGGCCAAGTTTCGACCCAGTTTTCGGCCTAGAAACACAGACTAGAGCCAAAGGATAGCAGAGACTCAAGGGAGATTCACACAAGAATAGTTATGCCCACTCAAAGTTAGGCGTGGACCCTACGAAGCAAGTGGTCCCCATCCATCAAATTGAAGACATGCTGACTGCTTTAATTAATTCTGATTTGAACTTTATTTTATTTAAAAAAAAGGAAAAGATATTATTTTGGTTTTAGAAGATAGATTTTTAAATTAATTAGGATTAGATATAAAAGGGGATTCCAACAGGGGGGTTCCAAAACAACATTATTCCATTCCAATTTACAATCCTTATTTTTCTCTGAACCATGAGCAACTAAACCTCCACTGTTAAGGTTAGGAGCTCTGTCTATTGTATGGATTGATTTTATTGTTTTTCTATTTTAATTCATGTCTTGATTTATATTTAAGAATTATTTTTGTTCTTTATTTTATGAACTTGGGTGGAACGGAAGTATGACCCATGTTCTAATTGAGTTCTTGTATAACTTGGAAAAGCTCTTTACTTGAACAATAGCTTGAAAACAATTTCTCCTAAATTTTAATTATCTGGATTTAATGGGATATGTGACATATAATCCTTTTATATTTGGGTAATTAGGATTTTTGTGGCATATAAACTGGAATTTGATCATCACCCTCTAATTGAAATTAATTGACCAAGGAATTGGCAGTTGATGAATTTTAGAGGAGGCTAGAAAGGTCTAAGGAATTAGGGTCTAGTCACACATAGTTTGCCATGAATTAAATCCTGCATAATTAAAATAGTTAGTAAGAAAAGTTAATCCGAACAAAATCGATAACTCTGAAACCTTAACTGTTTCTCCATACATATTCCCAACTCATTTACTTTACTATTTTAATTTCTGAACGATTGTTTAATGCTCCTTGAACATTTAAACACTACTTTCTGTTTTCCTAACTAAGTAAATTAATCAACCATTATTGCTTAGTCCTTCAATCCTCATGGGATCGACCCTCACTCACCTGAGGTATTACTTGGTACGACCCGGTGCACTTGCCGGTTAGTTTGTGGATTATAAATACCGCACCACCTAGAAGAATTTTTATCGGGTCCATCCTACATTTGTGAGCGAGCTTAGAAACGTGAGACTAGCTTTGTGCTCTGACAGGTTCACACCAAACTCCAATTTCGGTAATGCATACTCGTGTTGGCCTGTAGTCGTGACACCTTATAACCTAAGTCCCGAAATGTGCATGAAAGAGCCATACATGTTCCTAACTTGCATCATACCTGGTCTTAACAATCCAAAATCCAAAATAGATGTCTTCTTGTAGCCCTTGGTGGATGAGTTAAAGGAATTGTGGACTAATGCTATGGAAACGTCCGATATTTCGACGAAGACAAACTTTTAACTGCGGACTGCCTTAATATGGACCATTAATGACTTTCCTACATATAGCATATTGTCAGGTTGGTTCACTCAGTGCAGAATGGCATGCCCAGTTTGTATGGAGATATGAAGGCATTTTGGTTACCGAATGGCAATAAGAATTCGTAGTTTGATTATCATTGAAGGTTCCTCAACTATAATAATCCTTTTTGGTGCAACAGGGACTCGTTTAAAAAGAATACAACTAAACACGAAGAGGCACCTGAAAAGTTGAGTAGTAGGCAAGTTTGGAATCGTGTTAGTAGAATCTCAAATACCGTAAAAAACGGGGCAGCTTTGAGACCTGCGAGATATGGCAGGGAGCATGATTGGATTAAACAGAGTATATTCTAGGAGTTGCCTTGTTAGAGAGACAACTTGGTTCGACATTGTCTTGATGTGACGCACATTGAGAAAAATGTGTTTGATAATATTATGCACATTGTGATGGATGATGAGCAAACAAAGGATAACAATAAGGCACGGTTAAACTTAATGGACATTTACAAGCAACCAGATCTGAACTTAAGGAGACTTGAGAATGGGCAGTGGGCTAAAATAAAGGTAGTGTTCGCTCTAACAAAGGAGCAAAGGAAAAATGTTTGTAGGTGGATTAGGGGATTGAGGTTCTTAATTGTTACACCTCTAACTTGAGCCGATGTGCAAACGTGCCACAGGGTAGGCTTGCTAGCTTGAAGAGCCATGATTATCACGTTTTCGTGGAGTCTTTGCTTCCTGTCGCATTTAGAGAACTTCCAACCAACATCTGGAAACCCTTCACATAAATAAGCGAGTTCCTTAGGGAGTTATGTGCTACCAGACTTAGCATGAATGATCTCATAGTCATAGACAGGAACATCCTGATCATACTTTGTAAGCTAGAGAAGATATTCCCTCAATCCTTTTTTGATGTTATAGAACACTTAACAGTCCACCTACCGTACGAATCAATACTGTGTAGGCTGGTACAATTTCGGTGGGTGTACCCATTCAAGAGGATGATTGGTTCATTCAAGCGCACCATAAAGAACATGGCTCGGATTGAGGGAAGCATATGCGAAGCATTCCTAGCTAAAAAAACAGCCACATTTTTCTCATTCTATTTTCATCCTCATGTTGAGTCACGTAGAACAAGGATTACAAAGAACGATGAGGGGAGAATTATCATCAGATAGAATAACATACCCAATCTTTGCCCTAGATTGAGCTGCAATGGGTGCGGGCAGTGACTACTGGTTAGAGCAGAAAGAAATCGGGCCGCACATCTGTATGTGTTACTTAACTGTGACCAGATTTTACCGTACCTCGTGTGAGTTTATTAAGTCCTCGTAAATATTACAATTAGTAACATTCTAATTTCTTAATGTAATTAAAACTTCTTTATCCTATTCTATGATATAGGTTATTCCAAGAGAAAAATCTTGATATCTCATTGAACAACTTCCCATGTTGGTTTAGAGAATACGTCAGCATGTAGCTACGTGACACAACAGATCTAAAACTAGTTGCACTTAGTTGGGCCCTATGAATAAGGGCACTAGCTACCCGATGTACACTGTTAATGGATATCGGTTCCATACCTTACAGTGGTTGGTAGGGAAGAGAACCGATAACACCGGAGTTGGGGTTCGTAGGGATTTAGGCGAGACTCACTCTAATTGGTTTAGTGTGTTGCCCAATGATGAATGGATTTTTGATGGTATAGAATTTACAACCATTTTGATGAATGAATTTTTGATGGTATAGAATTCACAATTGAAATCTCGTTGCAAGTATAGTTTCTAAACCAACAAATAATCCTTTCATGCAAAAAATTGTTTGTCACAAGTACAAACCCAATAAAAATAACCAAAGTATTCAAACCTCGGGTCGTCTCTCAAAGGAATTATAGGGAAGTGTTCTTGTTATTGGTTATGAGATGTATATTTTGGGGTTCTGGATAAGGGACATGAAGAGTAAATGGCAAAAGAAAGGAACTAGCAACTAAGAAAGCTCTTGGCAAGGTATGAGAATTAGAAGTCCTATCCTCATTATCCTCCTCAATTGTGACAAGAATTGTCCATTGCTCCACTTAGTCAACCTCTAACTATGAAGGAAAGTCAAGTGGAAATAATCAATTTGATTCCTCAAGTCCTAGTCAACTCCTAAGGAAAGACTAGAGTTAGTGGAATTCAAATTAACTATCAACTTTCAATTATTAATCAACAAAAGATTTTGATAACTCAAGAGTCTCCAATTACTCAACCAAAGCCAAGAGGAGAAAAATCTACTCTAGCATCCTTCCAAGCATTTAATCAAACACTTGGAAGGCATAAAGGGAAAGCAAAATCAAATTGCAAGAAAAGTAAATCTACAACTATCAATTGCAAGGAAATTAACAACAACAATTCAAATCAACAATAAAGGAACATTAAACACAAATTGCATTAAAAGAAAAATAGGAGAAACAAGAGTGCATCAACATAAAAATAAAGAATTACAAGAATTAAATGCTAAACTAGAGAGAGCAAAGGTAGAAGGGCAAGAATTGATAAAGGAAAAGTAAATCTAAGCATGAATTAAACCTAGATCTAAGAAATCCTAATCTACTTCTAACCTAATTCTAGAGAGAAGAGAGAACTTCTCTCTCTAGAAACTAACTAAAGCATTCCCTCCAAAATTTAATTATGACTTCCCCCCCCTTTGACCCCTCTTGATTTCTGCATATAATAGGCTCAGAGATGAGTTGGATTTGGGCCTAGGAAGCCCAGAATTCTCCCCCAACGTTTTCACTTTAATGAAGTCACGTGCGAGCATCGACGCGTACGCGTAGGTCACGCGTACGCGTCGCTTGGCAATTTCTCATCCACGCGTGCGCGTCATGTACGCGTACGCATCTCCATGCGACTTCACTTCCACGCCTGCGCGTCTGTTACGCGTGTGCGTTAATGAATGCATCCCAAATCCTTGATTTTCCATGATTTCTCCACTTTGCATGCTTTTCTCTTCATTCCCTTGATCCATTCCTAGCCTTTTCAACCTGGAATCACAAACAAACAAATCAAGGCATCTAGTGGAATCAAAGGTGAATTAAAATCAACCCAATTAGGGCCTAAAAAGCATGTTTTCACACTTAAGCACAATTTAGGAAGAAATCATGAAACCATGCTATTTCATTGAATAAATGTGGGAATAATGGATGAAACCCACTCAAATTAAGTAGAAAATGCACCACAAAATAGTGGTGCATCACCGAACATAACTGAGTTAAAGTATTTCTATCACACTACATACATGGTATCAGTGATTAAATGTGAAGAGTATGATCTATGTTCGCGATAAGGAGCACGAAAGCGCAAGGACTACGATATCATTGAAGTTAATATAACAAGGAAATATAGGCAATACGATCTTTTTATTCTACCTCAAAATGCATGGCAGGTGTACTTTTTGCCTTATCCGGATTCATGCAAGTCTAGTTGAGTAATTGTGGTTAAGACTAAGTCAAGATGCCAGATCAATTCTAATGATAGGATAGAGGGTCAGGAACTTTACCAGATTGATGACACAATCCCTTCAAGAATAACGGTTGATATCGGTGAGTCGATTACCCTTAGCTCTGCTGTTATCATTAACCTTGGATTATAGGATGACACACTACCACAGCAGCACGACGATCTCGAATAAAAAGACGAGGTCGACATGGACGAAGAAGAGGAAGGCAAGTTCGATGATCAGGAAACTACCTCGGAAGAGGAGGACGGTGAACTCGAGGAAGAAGATGATGAATATGAATAGGGTTAACGTAAATATAGTCCGATGATATGTATCATTCTTTACCAAACATTGAGATGAACATATTGTAATTAACATTATTCTTTCAAATATATTAATCACCATATATCTTTCCATACTTTACGTTGTTTATTTTATATTTCACTTTAGATTTAAAGTACTGTTTCAATTATGTTTGTCATCAGGTTACGCTTTAAATGGACGGAAAATAATTGTTTTTTAAAAAATAAAAAATTTATTTCCGTTGGTATTACTGTCAGAATGTAAAATCTGAGAAATTAGCAAATAATTAGTTAATAAATTAATTATTAATCTAAGAAATTAGAAAATAAAATTTTATAGTTTAATGTGAAAGAGCTAATTAAAACAAGAATTTTGACACTAATTTTAAAGAATTTAGCCCAATATTCGACCGAACGAGCTGAATCGGTCAAACCGGACCCGTGGGCCCAACCCACTTACTTAAATAAATGAGCTCAGCTCATTTCTCTCTCCTCATGCATGCTGAAATGCTAGAACTTAGGAAGAAAAGGGAAAGAACTCCCTCAAAAACACAAACCCTCACTTCCATAATCAAATTCACATAACTTTTGATTCGGATCTCCGATCGCCGCACCGTTTACGGTCACGCGACCAGCGCGACGAGCTCTACAAAGCACTGTTCTTGATTAGGTGTGAAACTCACTTCTTAGTTTCAGTTTCCTTCTCCCCAATTTCGAAATTCAATGTGAATGCAGGTTAAATTTTATATGATTTCGGTGTTTAGGTTCGAATTAGCTTGTGGGTTTTGTCGGGGTTAGCTCGTTTGAGTTGTAGGCAAGGTAAGCACCCTCAAACCCTTGGTATATATATTGAATTATTGAGCTCTATTTTGATTATAGTGGTAATTATGATAATAGATTGAAATTGAGTGTTGGATGGAGCTAATTTGAGGATTTGGAAGCTTGAGGTCAAGTTTCGGAGGCCGAGTTTCATTGGGGAGGTTTTGGAGTCTTGGAAACTTGTGGTGCGGGAATGCTTCAGGTGTTCCGGGTTTATCGGAAAATCGGCCAAGGTATGGTTTCGGTTTCTTGTAACTAAAATATAATGTCTTGTGAAAACTTAGGCTATATAACCGACATATGATATCATCAGCCATAGGACAGGCATGCATCACATGCATTTGTGTGTCTTGTTTGATTTTTCATTAATTGGACTTGCCTATGTGATTATTTTGCTTACTTGCTAAATTGTTACCTATTGTATCTGTATTCTACTTGTGCTTGCTTTGCTTGTTGTTTGTCGGTGGTTTCACTGGAGTTGGAGGAATTGGAGGAAAGACAGAGGATTAAGGGTTTTAGTTAGAGGTTGGTTAAGTTTAGGAGTCTTAGAGACCCACCCCTATTTATGGTTTCCGTCTTGAATCTTTAAGTTTTATAATCTGAGTGTCGGAGTTCTAGGATTGCCTTCGACTTTCCCGGGACCTTATATGTTAGTTATGTGAGCATTGTTACCATGCTGAAAATCTCCTGTTCTCATACCATATATATGTTGTTGTTTTCAGATGCAGGTCGAGAGGTACCTCGATAAGCATCTAGAGCTCATTCTGCAAGCGAAGTGTTATATTTGGGACTCTGTGTTTTGAGCTTATGTTTAGTATTCTGTACTTAGACTCTCCTCTGTAAGTTTAACTTTACTTTGTTCCTCTTAGAGGTCGATGTGGAGAAACAGGTTATTGTTTTGTCTATTTTGGGTTATGTATATTTATGTAAATATTCTCCGGCCAACCTTGGCTTCGCAGGTTGAGCCTGGAGCTTGAATTTTTTGTATCTTTTGACACTCTCTTTTTATTATTCATATATATATTACGTTTCTTCGTACGCAAGTTTTCCATTTACGTGAGCGATGCGCCCTTTGTTTTAAACTTTTTTTCAAAGGCTCCTCGTTATAAAATTCTTTTCAACTATATATATTTTACTTTCAGAGGTTGTAATACCTTGCCACCTCAGTTTTATAACTTAAGCATAAGACTCTGTGTGGTAGGGTGTTACACAGAATATACTGACGGTAATAACCAATATATTTTTTTCAAAAAAATCTCCAAAAAATGTTTTGTCGGAATTACCGTCGAATTTATCCAACGAAATATTGGCGCGAAAATATGCAGCTTAGTGTCGGACTAGAAAAAATCGACGGTATGTACTTTCCAACGAGGTTTATACTATCGGATGACTTTCACCTGTAAATCCAATGATAAACTTATTATTATCGGATTTATCTGAAAAATTCGCTGATTTTCGGTGACTTCCTTGTAGTAAGAGGGGGGAATTTGATAGGGTATATTACAATCTTTGAAAATTCTAGATAGAATTTAAGAAGAGTGTGGCCTAATCTCATGTGCCAAAGCTTGTAATTTGATAGTTTTAGCACATTGATAATGAGTACAGCTAGGCTTATTCTTTGTGCATTAGCTTGACCAAAGCTGTACAATCCTTGATTAACTATTGATGCACGGAAACTTGTCTCTCAACAATTTCCTTCGGCAAGTATACCGAATTGTCGTCAAGTAAAAACTCACAATAGAGTGAGGTCGAATCTCACAGGGATTGATTGGTCAATCAACTTTAATTAGAGGAATGTTCTAGTCGAGCTAAGCAGAATTTGATGTGAGAGTTGCAAGAAATTAAATGGCGGAAAGTAAATAGCAGAAAATGTAAATGCTGGGAATAAAGAGCTTAATATAAATGACGGAAAGTAAATTGCAGAATCTTAAAGGGGGGATGGGAAATTTAGCATGAAAGTAAATTGCAGAAATTAAAGAGAATGGGTAAGATCAGAAATGGGGGATTCATTGGGCTTAGGAGATGTTGCATTCTCCGGATCAAGTTCATTTTCATCTCTTCCTCAATCAATGCATTCATTGATCTCCTTGGCAATCTTAAGTGATTGAACTCCAATTCCTTGGTAATTCAATCTCTCAAATCTTGATCAATAGCCAATTCCTTGGTCCAATTGCTCATGAGAAGAGATGAAGTATGGTCACTGATTATACCACATGTATTTCCAAATCAAAGTGTTGGTAGAATTATATGTCACTATATCCATCCAGACCCCAATTTGGTCCAACATGAGAAAGTATTTCTAGCATGATCTCTTCATTCCTCTTCCAAGGTTCTGAAGAGATCCAAGTATGAATAGCTTTTTTTCCAAGATAACTACCCAATTGGATGAAGATTGAAAGCTTTCTAGTAAAATCAAGAGAAAAAAAAAGAAGAAGAATAATGAAAACTATTATTGATCCATCAAATTACAACAGAGCTCCCTAACCCAATGAAAGGGGTTTAGTTGTTCATAGCTCTGGGAATGAAAAACAAAGATGGAGAGTGCATTCTGAAAGTAAAACTAGAAGTTGCAGAGAAAGTAAAATTATACAGAGAGTTGTTCTCCCAATCCAAAAGTTCTTCTCTAGTTCAAAACTACTCCTATTTATACTACTCTTCTGATCTTCTAGTTGGCTCTTCAAGTCTTGGATATGGGCCTTTTGATCTTGAGTTGAAGCAGTTATTATCTTTAATGGGCTCAGCTTCACTTGCAGAGAAAGTGTGCAGTAGGAATGGACTTTAGCTTAGGGCGTTAGTGGTGTTAACGTTAAGTGAAAATGTGGGGTCGAGAACGTTAGTGACAATCACCTTTTTCACTAACGTTTCTAACCCAAAATGGTCCACGTTAACTTCAACGTTAGTGGCACTAACGTGACCACTAACGTTGCCTCTTGGCCCTTTGCAAACGTTACTGGGGTTTACCTTTCCCAATAACGTTGAGAGTACCCCTTTCTCCCTACGTTAGAGTTCACGTTAGTATAGTTAACGTGACCTTTAACGTAGGCTTGCCAAATCTTCGAGAGCGTTAGTGACACCTACCTTTTTTACTAACGCTCCAAAACGCCCCTTTCCCACGTTAGTGCCTCACGTTAATTACATTAACGTGACCACTAACGTGGTGTTGATTGCCATCTCCAACGTTAGTGACAAAGGTGAGTGTCACTAACGTTGGCTCATTATCCCTTTCCTCCACGTTAGCTTCCACGTTAATGTAATTAACGTGGCAGCCAACGTGGCTCATAGTGGCTTAGTCCAACGTTAGTGACAAAGGTGAGTGTCACTAACGTTGTCATTATCTTTCTCTTCCACGTTAGAGTTCACGTTAACTGAGTTAACGTGACTCTTAACGTGGCCAATTGCCCTTTTTGGAGTGTTAGTGGCACTCACTTTTACCACTAACGCTTGGAGCTTCCTTTTCCTCCACGTTAACTACCACGTTAATGTAGTTAACATGGTATTTAACGTGGGCTATGATGGCTTCGAAGATGTTATTGGTGATCACTTTTCTCATTAACGTTGCAAGCTAGCACCCATTCCACGTTAGTTAGACTAACGTGGCTACTAACGTGGCTTTTCCTTGCCTCCTTTGTCATGAAATCAAGCAAATAAAGTGCATCAAAGCTCTAATCCAAGTTATGAGTCATCCATCATCCAATTTGTCATTAAATTCATGCATAATTCTCATGAAATCATATAAAATTCAGAATGTTTGTTTGAATCAAGATGTAAGTGAAATTCTACCCAAAACTTGCTTATTTCCTAAGAAAATGCATGAAACTACCCTAAAACAGTAAAGGAAAGGTCAGCGAAACTGGCCGAAATGCCCTGGCATCACAACACCAAACTTAAAGCTTGCTTGTCCCTAAGCAAGTACTGAAACATGAGAATGATGAATGAAATGAAATGCGGAATGAATCATTATTGTGGAAGTCATGTCCTTGGTTTTATGGGGTTTCATGCATAGCAACTTAGGTTCATTCCTTTACTGGCTTTCAGACCTTTATCATGCCCTGGAATACTCACTTGATTGCACACTTTGAGACTTTTATTTATTGACCCCTTTGTCTTTTCAAGGTTCATTGCATCCTTAGGCTAAGTGTTCTGTGAGGAGGCGACTTTTTAAAATAAGCTTTCAGCCAACACTCCCGAACCAGTTGGTTCAAGGTGCTAGGTGTTGAAACACCCCTAAGGACTTACTCCCTCAAGTCTCTCTTCCCCATACATGCACACCACAGGCACATGGTTTGTTATTTTCTTTCCTTGAGGCCTTGGTGTCCAGCACCTCTTTGGGTTACTAAATGTTCTGTAGCAAGGTTGCTCTTGATAGTGGATTTTCAGTTGATAATTCCGGGTTAGTTAACCCAAGTTACCAAGTGATGAAGCACTCCTAAGAACTTATTCATCCAAGCAGATCCTTGGTACAAGAGCACCACAGACACATCCCTCAAGATTCAAGCCCTTGGTGCCTAGCCTTATTTCTTATTACTTTTCTTTCTTTTTCAACTCTTATTGTTCTTTTCCTTTTTCTTATTAGGATCTTGTTATTTAGCTAGTCTCATAGGGTGTGTTTCAAGCATATGACTTCAGGACAGATAGTTACCTTCCTACCTTGTTAGTGAACCAACTTAGCTAAGTGATTACTACACCACAAGCTTAAGAACCTATTCCACAATTGATCATCACTTTGGTCTTTCATAGCATACATTCTCTTTTTATTTGATTCAAAAGGACAAGCATACAAGTAAGCAAGGCGAAGATGCAACAGTGACATTAGACTAGCAAGCATAGACCTAAGCAATGACAACTTAAAGGCAGAATTTAAAATCCTAAATTACCATGGAAACATGTTCTATTTCATACATGATTTTCCTTATTTAAAGCTTTGAAAAAGATGGAACAAAGAGGGAACTCCACCACCTTTTACTCATGGGGGTGCTCATGCTCTCCCTCTTGTTTGTCTTCTTTGTGTCCACTTGTGTTTCCTCGTATCCGTGCTAGTTTGGCTTTCTTCTACTCCTCAAGTGCCTTCCTTACTGATTCATGACTCTTTTCTACCCTCTCTCTTTCTTCTCGCGCTAATTCATCCTTTACTTCTTCATATCTTATGATTCTCGGGTGTAGTACAGGCAGTTGTCCAACTAAGTACCCGAGCCTGGCTTGAGTGTTTACATGATGTCCAGTCTCGTTCATGTAAACTCCTTCTGCAAACGCTCTGTATTCATCAAAGAGTTCTGCTTGTTCTAGTTGTTTCCGATGCATTTCATGTATGTGTGCACCTTGATGTGCTTGGATGTTGATTAGCTTTTGGATGGCTTCTTGTTGTTGATCTTGCCTTTGCTCTATCCTGTGGAAGGATTCACCCCAATATTTCCCTTGTTCCAGTTGCTGCTCCATCAATTGCTTTTGCCATTCCCCCTGTTGATTCATCCATCCAGAGAGTAATTCTTCTTGACGGCTTACCAACTGTAGTTGCAACTCTTTCTGTGCCCCTTGATTTTCCAAGTATTGTCTAGATAAGCCATCAATAGCTTCCTGTAGCTGGTGCATGTCTAAAGGGGCTTGCTCCTCTAAGTTTTGTCCTTTTACTACTTGATGGGCTGGCCTCTTTCTTGGCTTTCGTTGAGGTAGGAGAGATGCAACCGCATGCATCTGTCGGACAGTAATTAAGATGCCCACTTTTATCCACTCGGGGGTCCTCATCTTCGAACACTACCCCAGCCCTGTCACACAGACGAAAAATAGTGCTAGGGTAGCCTAACCTTCCTCCAGAATCGCTCTTTTCAGCCATCTTCCTAATACCTTGAGCTATAAGTTCATGGACCTTGATCTCTCCCCCTTTAAGTATACATTGCACCATTGTTACTCTCTTAAGATTCACCTCTGAGTTATTCTCGGTAGGAATGATGGATCTCCTTACAATTTCAAACCACCCCTTTGCCTCAGGGGTGAGGTCCCCTTTCTTGATGAACTTGGGTTTCCCCTGAGGATCTCGTACCCAATCAGCTCCTTGCACGCATATATCTTGTACAATCTGGTCATGATTGGGGCTGCCATCTATTCTGGAGTGATAGCTTTCTTCAGCAAAGGGTATGGCTCGTAGCTTTAATGCCCTCATGATGCTCATGGGGCTGAAGTCCACGGTTACCCCTCTCACGAAGCTTATATAGGAGTCATCTGCCTTATCATACCTGACTCCATTTGCATAAAACTCTCTTACAAGAGTTGCATTTACTTTTATGACTGGATCAGTAAGGAGCTCCCATCTTCTCTTCTCCACCTTCTCTGTGATTTCGGGGCACTCAGTTTTTCTGACTTGAAAGCCTAGCTCATATATGATCTCCTTATCAACCATCCATCCATATTGCAGTGCATGGTGAAAGGTTTTGAATTTCTTCTCATCGAAAGGGCGTTGCTCCATAGGCTCCTTCCGTTTTCTTCTCTTAGAGTTTGATGATGCCATAAGTGATTGTTGATATGTGAAGGTGTAAAGGGTGTGGATAATTGGCTTCGGCCGGTTAAGATGGGGTGTAGTGAAGGGAGTGAGTGAGAGTGTTTCTGATGGGGTAAGAAGAGTTGGGTGTTAAAAGTGGGAAGTGTAAAGGATGGAAATTGGAATGTGAAAGGGAGTACGGACTAGGAACCACTTTATATAGGGAGATGGTGAGTGAATGAAAGGTGTGGATTGATGGAGTGGTTGTGTGATGAACGGATGAGATTTAGCATGGGATGAGCACAAGGATCATCAACTTCATGAAGGGGGGTTGGTTCGATTTCCAAGCGTGTGACTCTTCCAATGTTGCATGACAACATTTCCCAATGCATCCCCCTTGAAAACATGTGTATAGTATTTCTCCTTTTGTGGTGGCCGAATCCTCCTTCTTCAATTGTCCCATCAATTCTCCTACAAATAAAGGGATGTGATTAATGAATTTGTGGAAAGTGGTGGCAAAATTTAAAAGAAAAGAAAGAGTAACTACTTTTTAAAATTTTTTTGTTGTTAACTGACTAAGTGCTATTCATAAGTACAAACCAACTGACTAATTGATTGTCCATGTATGCAACATTGGTGACACCAAACTTAGTTTGTGGCCATGTGGAGTAAAAGGAATTGTTCAAGGTTCTAAGAGTGACATGATATGAATTGCATTCATGTTCTCTTAGTGTGCCTTGAACACCAAACTTGTTCTTCACTATATGTTGCATAAAAGGATACATTCAAGTATATGTCAGAGTTGATTTGGACTTCATGAACCTTGCATTATTAACTACTTTTAAAATCATATAAAACATGGGTTGCCTCCCATGAAGCGCTTCTTTAGCATCACTAGCTTGACGTTTTGCCCTTTGTTAGGGTGATTGGTAATGCTTCAGATCTTTCCCTCTTGCAGTGAACCTATATCCATTGGCTTCATCAAGGATCTCTACATGCTCTAGGGAGAGAACTTTGTTGATGGTGAAAACCTTAGGTAGCTGAGATGGGATGGTGGGGAGATGAGGTGGGATATGTAGGAAGTAAGCTGAGATCACTTTATCCCCTGGAGAGAAATCCTCTGTAGGGATCTTCTTGTTCCTCCATCCCCTGGGTGCCTTTTTCTTTGTCGCTTTTGATGTTGTCCTACTCTTTGTGGCCTCTTCTTTCAAGGAAATGTTGTTGCTGGTCTCATATGACTCTGGTGGTTTAGGTTCCTCCTGATTTTCCTTGAGCTGTGACAGTTGCTGATTATCTTGTTCATCAACCAAAGGGATTCCCTGTGATTCAATGCTTGTTTCTTCCACCAGTGCTTTGTCGTGCTCTTTCCTTGGTTTCTTGCTTTTCTGATCTGCTTCTTGTGAGGGTTTGAAGACATTGAATATGAGTTGTTCGTCATGTATCCTCAATATTAGCTCTCCTCGCTCCACATCTATGAGCGCTCTGGCTGTAGCTAGGAATGGTCTTCCCAATATGATTGGGTGAAGGTGACTCTCTTCCATTTCCAATATGACAAAGTCTGTAGGAAGGAAGTAGCTCCCAACCTTTACCAACACGTTTTCAACCACTCCTACTGCTTGTTTTTGAGTTTTGTCGGCCAGCCTGATGACTACGTCTGTGGGTATTAGCTCATTGACCTGCAGCTTCTTCATAAGGGATAAGGGCATTAAGTTGATGCTTGCTCCTAGGTCACAGAGTCCTTTGTCAAACATTGTTTCTCCTATGGCACAGGGGATGTGAAAACTCCCTGGGTCCTTCCTTTTTGTAGGCATCTCTGGTTGAATGAGAGCACTGCACTCCTTATTCATCACTATTGTTTGCCCTCCTTTGAGTGAGCTTTTCCTGGTCAGCAGCTCCTTCATATACTTAATGTATGAGGGAATTTGTTGGAGGGCCTTGATGAATGGTATGTTTACATGGAAAGATGCAAACATGTCAAGAAACCTTGAGTATATTCTCTTTTCTACACCACCCTTGACTTTTTGGGGAAAGGGTGCATAGAGTCTCAGCAGCTCCTTCTGTGAAATTTTGGTTTCTTGGTGATCATCTTCCTGTTTCTCTGCTGATGTATCTCCAGGTTGTTCTAATGGTTTGTTCGGCTCTTCCTCAGTCCCCTTATCACTTATAGTGACCATCTTGCAATCTTCCCATCTGACCTTCTTTGCTTCACCTCTCGAGTTCTTCTCTGTGTCACTTGGGAAGTTATGAGTAGGTTTGGGAATCTTTTCAGAGAGGTATCCCACTTGAAATTCCAGCCTCTGAATGGTGTCTCCCTGGTTTTTGAGATTAGCTCGCACCTCCTCTTTGAACACCTTGTTATCTTGAATCTCTTTGCATATGCCTTCAAGTAGAGTCTCAATCCTTGATAGTCTTTCTTCCGATGATGGTGAGTTGAGATTGGAGGGATGAGAAGGGCCATTTTGGCTTTGGTATGGATGTTGAGGTGTGTTGTTAGGTGGGTGCTGATATGATCTCTGTGTGGAATGTTGGTGAGCTGCATTGTTGTTGGGGTTGTGGCGTCTCTGATCTTGGCCTTGGTCTTGTTGATTTTCCCACCCAAAGTTTGGGTGGTTCCTCCAACCAGGATTGTAAGTCTTGGAGTATGGGTCATGGTTCTGCCTAGGTGGATTTCCAATGTAGTTGGCTTGTTCCTGATCACCCTCTGCTTCTTCATTCACTCCTTCTTGAGCTGTTGTTGAGGTGGTGATTACTGCTACTTGACTTCTCTCCATCTTCTTGGTAAGGTCAGCCAGCTGCTTGGTGATCATCTTGTTTTGAGCTAGCAGTGCATCCACATTGTTTAGCTCCATTACTCCTCTAGTGTTACCCCTTTCAGAAGCATAGAAGTAGTCATTCTCAACTACAGTCTCAATGACATCTATGGCTTCTTCAATGGTCTTCTTCTTGTTCAGAGATCCCCCGGATGAGTGGTCTACTGCCTTCTTTGATTCATAAGAAAGACCTTCATAGAAAATGTGTACCTGCACCCATTCATTGAACATATCTGGTGGGCACCTTCTTGTCAGATCCTTAAACCTCTCCCATGCTTCATATAGAGTCTCACCATCTTGTTGCCTGAAAGTTTGAACCTCAGCTCTCAACCTGTTGATTCTTTGAGGAGGATAGAATCTCGCCAAGAATTTATTCACCACATCTTTCCAGGTTGTTAAGCTCTCCTTCGGGAAAGATTCCAGCCATTTAGATGCCTTGTCCTTAAGTGAGAAGGGGAATAGAAGCAGTCTGTAGGTGTCAGGCTGAACACCATTAGACTTCACAGTATCACATATCCTCAGGAAGGTGGTTAGATGTTGATTGGAATCTTCTTGAACACTTCCTCCGAATGAACAGTTGTTCTAAACAAGGGTGATGAGCTGTGACTTTAGTTCAAAGTTGTTGGCATGTATGGTTGGCTTTTGGATGCTACTTCCACAGTTTCCTGGGTTTGGATTGATGTAGGATCCCAGAACTCTTCTATCTTGCCCAGCATGATGCATTGGGCCTTCTCTGCCATGGTTGTGAGCCTCTTCTTCATGATGGTTCTCCATATTCTCATCCGTGTCTGGTTCAAAATACTCCTCTTCTTCCTCCGTACCAACTACTCTCTTTCCTCTTGCTTCCCTCCTTAATCTAAGGAAGGTTCTCTCAGGTTCAGAATCAAAGGAAGTTGAAGCCCCGCTTCTTCTATCTGTCATACAACCAACAAGGCAAAAGCAAGAAAGATAGATGCAGACAGTATTCTCTGCAGAAATGCTGTTAGTGTGAGTGATGCAATATATCAAATAGTTAGTGGGTCAGTGAACTAAATAGTAAAAAAAATGCGCAGATAACACCACAAACGGGTAAAGGGTAAAGGGAAGGAAATAACTAAAACTAAAAGTAAATTACTCAAATGAAATTAAATCAAACAAAAGAAAAAAAATAATGCTCAATCTAGTTATCCACCAATTTAATCATTGTTGATACAAAATCAATCCCCGGCAACGGCGACATAAACTTGATGCACGGAAACTTGTCTCTCAACAATTTTCCTCGGCAAGTATACCGAATTGTCGTCAAGTAAAAACTCACAATAGAGTGAGGTCGAATCCCACAGGGATTGATTGGTCAATCAACTTTAATTAGAGGAATGTTCTAGTCGAGCTAAGCAGAATTTGATGTGAGAGTTGCAAGAAATTAAATGGCGGAAAGTAAATAGCAGAAAATGTAAATGCTGGGAATAAGGAGCTGAATATAAATGACGGAAAGTAAATTGCAGAATCTTAAAGGGGGAATGGGAAATTTAGCATGAAAGTAAATTGCAGAAATTAAAGAGAATGGGTAAGATCAGAAATGGGGGATTCATTGGGCTTAGGAGATGTTACATTCTCCGGATCAAGTTCATTTTCATCTCTTCCTCAATCAATGCATTCATTGATCTCCTTGGCAATCTTAAGTGATTGAACTCCAATTCTTTGGTAATTCAATCTCTCAAATCTTGATCAATAGCCAATTCCTTGGTCCAATTGCTCATGAGAAGAGATGAAGTATGGTCACTGATTATACCACATGTATTTCCAAATCAAAGTGTTGGTAGGATTATATGTCACTATATCCATCCAAACCCCAATTTGGTCCAACATGAGAAAGCATTTCTAGCATGATCTCTTCATTTCTCTTCCAAGGTTCTGAAGAGATCCAAGTATGAATAGCTTTTTTTCCAAGATAACTACCCAATTGGATGAAGATTGAAAGCTTTCTAGTAAAATCAAGAGAAAAAAAAGAAGAAGAATAATGAAAACTATTATTGATCCATCAAATTACAACAGAGCTCCCTAACCCAATGAAAGAGGTTTAGTTGTTCATGGCTCTGGGAATGGAAAACAAAGATGGAGAGTGCATTCTGAAAGTAAAACTAGAAGTTGCAGAGAAAGTAAAATTATACAGAGAGTTGTTCTCCCAATCCAAAAGTTCTTCTCTAGTTCAAAACTACTCCTATTTATACTACTCTTCTGATCTTCTAGTTGGCTCTTCAATTCTTGGATATGGGCCTTTTGATCTTGAGTTGAAGCAGTTATCATCTTTAGTGGGCTCAGCTTCACTTGCAGAGAAAGTGTGCAGTAGGCATGGACTTTAGCTTAGGGCGTTAGTGGTGTTAACGTTAAATGAAAATGTGGGGTCGAGAACGTTAGTGACAATCACCTTTTTCACTAACATTCCTAACCCAAAATGGTCCACGTTAACTTCAACTTTAGTGGCACTAACGTGACCACTAACGTTGCCTCTTGGCCCTTCGCAAACGTTACTGGGGTTTACCTTTCCCAATAACGTTGAGAGTACCCCTTTCTCCCTACGTTAGAGTTCACGTTAGTATAGTTAACGTGACCTTTAACGTAGGCTTGCCAAATCTTCGAGAGCGTTAGTGACACCTACCTTTTTTACTAACGCTCCAAAACGCCCCTTTCCCATGTTAGCGCCTCACGTTAATTACATTAACGTGACCACTAACGTGGTGTTGATTGCCATCTCCAACGTTAGTGACAAAGGTGAGTGTCACTAACGTTGGCTCATCATCCCTTTCCTCCACGTTAGCTTCCACGTTAATGTAATTAACGTGGCAACCAACGTGGCTCATAGTGGCTTAGTCCAACGTTAGTGACAAAGGTGAGTGGTGCACGAATTGTGAATCACACTTTTCACAACGCGTACCACTAACCAGCAAGTGCACTGGGTCGTCCAAGTAATACCTCACGTGAGTAAGGGTCGAATCCCACGGAGATTGTTGGTTTGAAGCAATCTATGGTTATCTTGTAAATCTTAGTCAGGAAGTCAATTATGTTTATCAGTTGAATTGTGAATAACCAAGAGAGCATAAATTAAAGGTTACTTGTTGTGCAGTAATGGAGAATATGTTGGAGTTTTGGAGATGCTTTGTCTTCTGAATCTCTGCTTTCCTCTGTCTTCTGATTCACGCACGCACGTCCTCCTATGGCAAGCTGTGTGTTGGTGGATCACCGTTGTCAATGGCTACCTTCCATCATTCCAGTGAAAACTACGCTCACGCGCTCTGTCACAGCACGGCTAATCACCGGTTAGTTCTCGATCCGGTTGGAATAGGATTTACTATCCTTTTGCATCTGTCACTAACGCCCAGCCTTCAGGAGTTTGAAGCTCGTCACAGTCATTCAATCCTTGAATCCTACTCGGAATACCACAGACAAGGTTTAGACTTTCCGGATTCTCATGAATGCCGCCATCAGTTCTAGCTTATACCACGGAGATTCTGATTAAGAGATCTCAGAGATACTCATTCAATCGGATATAGAACGGAGGTGGTTGTCAGGCACACGTTCATGGTTTGAGGAAGGTGATGAATGTCACGGATCATCACCTTCATCACAGTTAAGCGCGAATGAACATCTTAGATAGGAACAAGCGTGTTTGAATGGAAAACAGAAATACTTGCATCAATTCATCGAGACACAGCAGAGCTCCTCACCCCCAACAATGGGGTTTAGAGACTCATGCCGTCAAAGAATACAAAGTTTAGATCTGAAATGTCATGAGATACAAAATAAGTCTCTAAAAGTTGTTTAAATACTAAACTAGTAGCCTAGGGTTACAAAATATGAGTAGACTATGATGGATGATGCAGAGATCCACTTCTGGGACCCACTTGGTGTGTGCTGGGATGAGACTTAAGCAATTCACGTGCAGAGGCCATTTGTGGAGTTTAACGCCAGTTTTTATGCCAGTTTGGGCGTTCAACTCCAGCTTTTGATCCTTTTCTGGCGCTGGACGCCAGAATTAGGCAGAGAACTGGCGTTGAACGCCAGTTTACGTCATCTATCCTTGTGCAAAGTATGGACTATTATATATTGCTGGAAAGCCCTGGATGTCTACTTTCCAACGCAATTGAAAGCATGCCATTTCGAGTTCTGTAGCTCCAGAAAATCCACTTTGAGTTCAGGGAGGTCAGAATCCAACAGCATCAGCAGTCCTTTTTCAGCCTGAATCAGATTTTTGCTCAGCTCCTTCAATTTCAGCCAGAAAAATACCTGAAATTACAGAAAAACACACAACTCATAGTAAAATCCAGAAATATGAATTTTTCCTGAAAACTAATAAAAATAGACTAAAAACTAACTAAAACATACTCAAAACTATATGAAATTATCCCCAAAAAGCGTATAAAATATCCGCTCATCACAACACCAAACTTAAACTGTTGCTTGTCCTCAAGCAACTAGACAATATAAAATAGAAGACTAATAGGTTGAGAAGCAATAATATCTCAGAGTTTTTGATTGAAGCTCAGATCCTAATTAGATGAGCGGGGCTAGTAGCTTTTTGCTTCTGAACAGTTTTGGCATCTCACTTTATCCATTGAAGCTCAGAGTGATTGGCATCTATAGGAACTCAGAATTCAGATAGTGTTATTGATTCTCTTAGTTCAGTGTGATGATTCTTGAACACAGCTTCTTTATGAGTCTTGGCCGTGGCCCTAAGCACTTTGTTTTCCAGTATTACTACCGGATACATAAATGCCACAGATACATAACTGGGTGAAACTTTTCAGATTGTGACTCAGCTTTGCTAAAGTCCCCAATTAGAGGTGTCCAGAGTTCTTAAGCACACTCTTCTTTTTGCTTTGGTCCTTGACTTTAACCGCTCAGTCTCAAGTTTTTTACTTGACACCTTCACGCCACAAGCACATGGTTAGGGACAGCTTGGTTTAGCCGCTTAGACCAGGATTTTAGTCCTTTAGGCCCTCCTATCCACTGATGCTCAAAGCCTTGGGATCCTTTTCATTTGCCCTTGCCTTTTGGTTTTAAGGGTCATTGGCTTTTTCTGCTTGCTTTTTCTTTCTTTCTCTTTTTTTTTTCTGCAAGCTTTGTTCTTTGCTGCTTTTTCTTGCTTCAAGAATCATTTTCATGATTTTTCAGATTATCAATAACATGTCTCATGTTCATCATTCTTTCAAGAGCCAACATATTTAACAGTCTTAAACAACAAATTCAAAAGACATATGCACTGTTCAAGTATTCATTCAGAAGATAGAAAGCATTGCCACCACATTTAACCAATTAGAATTTCTTTTATTGAACTCGAAATTTTATTGCTTCTTATTCAAAAGATCTACTATTTTATTCATGTTTAATGATGATGAGAAAAATAAACTATAGCTTAATTGGAGATAAAATCAAATAGATACTAATTACTATTATATGACTTCTAAGGTAAACTTTTATAAGGACACTGTCACAGAGTTAAGGCAGAAATTGGAAATTAACAACCTTTATTCTGGGGGCACGGGGGTTCCTCTGATCCTTGGGATGCTTGGTCCTACAAGAGAAGACTTTTGGCGCTTCAGTTCCCTTAAGTCACGCCCCTGCTCCTCTTGTTCTTTAAACATATAGGTCAGCATTTGACTGTGTTCCTTCTGTTCTTTTATTATTTGCTCCATAGCTTCCTGTATCTTGGTGACGGACGTCTCAAGATATTCCCAATATTCCGCTTGAGGAATCTCTGGGAGGAATTCATGTGCTCTCTTCTTGATGGGATCCTCCTGTGCTTGTTGTCTCTCCATTGATGCTTTAGTGATTGACTTTTCAATTAGGATATATTCAGTTATTCCCATCCTTACTCCAGCGTCCTTGCAGAGTAGAGAAATCACGCTTGGATAAGCCAACCTGGCCTCTTTTGAATTTTTGTTAGCAATCTTATAGAGCTCAGTTGAAATCAGCTGATGAACCTCCACTTCCTTTCCCATCATGATGCAATGGATCATCACTGCTCTTTTAACTGTGACTTCAGAGCGGTTGCTAGTGGGCAACAGAGAATGCCCAATGAAGTCCAGCCATCCTCTGGCAACTGGTTTGAGATCCTCTCTCTTGAGTTGATTTGGGACGCCCTTTGTGTTGGTGGTCCACCTGGCTCCAGGGATACATATGTCCTCTAGAATCTTATCCAGGCCAATGTCTGCTCTCATCATCCTCCTGTTGAAGGAGTCTGGATCATCCTTTAGCTGAGGTAGCTTTAATACCTCTCTGATCTTGTCAGGGGTGGTGTGAACAATCTTTCCCCTGACCATGGTCCGAAATTCATAGTGGGCAGTTCCAGATAGTCTTTGCTTGTCAGTCTGCCACATATTAGCATAGAACTCCTGGACCATGTTCCTTCCTATTTTCATTTCAGGATTAGCTAGGACTTCCCAGTTCCTGATTCGAATTTGCTCCTGGATCTCCGGATATTCATCTTCTTTCAGATCGAATCTCACTTCCGGGATCACTGATCTCAGACCCATTACTTTGAGATAATGGTCTGCATGTTCTTTAGATAAGAACTTCCCTTGATTCCAAAGTGATTTTGGAACGCTCTCTTTCTTGCCTCTTGGAGTGGATTGTTTTCCTTTGGGAGCCATGATCTTAGTGATCTCGGATAAACACACCAAACTTAGAGGTTTGCTTGTCCTCAAGCAAAAGAAAAGAAAGGAGAGGGATAGAAGGAGATCGAGGTGCACTTGTTGATGGAGGAGGGGGGAGGCCGAACCCAATTTTAAAGGGGTGGGTGGGGTGGGTTTTCGAAAAATTGGAAGAGATAAGATAAAAAGATTGAGTTGAAAAAGATAAGATAGAAGATAGAGTTTAATTTTGAAAAGATATGATAGATTTTTGAAAAAGATACTCTGAATTTTGAAAAAGATAATATGGATATTTGAAAAAGATATGGATTAGTTGAAAAGATTTTTGAGTGAAAAAGATAGATTTGTTTTCAGAAAAGATTTTGAAAAGAGTTGGATTGAATTTGGAAAGATGGATTTTTAGAAATTAAGGATTTTAGAAATCAGGGTTCTTGACATGTTCATGTAAAAATCATGCATTGAAGCATAAAATTTGAAATTAAAATGGAAATACGTGTGGGATAAATGGATTTGGCTCCTCCCTGTCTTCCTGGCGTTTGAATGCCCAAACACTGCTTGTTTTGGGCGTTCAGCGCCCAAATGCTGATCTCCTGGGCGTTCAGCGCCCAGTTGCTGCCATTACTGGCGTTCAACGCCCAGTGGGTGGCCATTTCTGGCGTTGAACGCCCAGATTGCTACCATTACTGGCATTCAGCGCCCAGTGGATGCCCATTTTGGGCGCTGAACGCCCAAAATGCCCCTTTACTGGCGTTTTCTTGCCATTGAGCTCTTTTACTCTGTTTTGTGTGCCGAGTTCTTCTGTAAATGATTATTTACCTTGTTTTCAATGAACTCTATATAAACAAATAAAAATAAAAATAGAAATAGGGCAAAATGCTTAGAGGATTGTTGCCCCATGGCTGGGTTGCCTCCCAGCAAGCGCTTCTTTATTGTCTTTAGCTGGACCTTGCTGAGCTTTTAATCTAGCTTCAGCCTTGAGCATTCTTGCTCGATGTTGCCTTCAAGATAATGCTTGATTCTCTGTCCATTGACAATGAACTTCTTATCAGAATCAATATCTTGGAGCTCCACATAACCATATGGTGACACACTTGTAATCACGTATGGTCCCCTCCACCGGGATTTCAGTTTCCCGGGGAATAGCCTGAGTCTAGAGTTAAACAACAGGACCTTTTGTCCTGGTTCAAAGATTCTAGATGACAGCTTTCTGTCATGCCATTTTTTTTATTTTTCTTTATAAAGCTTGGCATTTTCGAAAGCTGTGAATCTGAATTCCTCTAGCTCATTTAGCTGGAGCAATCGTTTTTCTCCTGCTAATTTGGCATCAAAGTTTAGGAATCTGGTTGCCCAGTAGGCCTTATGTTCCAGTTCCACGGGCAGGTGGCATGCCTTACCATACACGAGTTGGTATGGAGAGGTCCCTATAGGGGTCTTGAATGCTGTTCTGTAAGCCCACAGAGCATCATCCAAGCTTCGTGCCCAATCCTTTCTACGGGTATTTACTGTCCGTTCCAGGATTCTCTTTAATTCTCTGTTAGAGACTTCAGCTTGCCAATTGGTTTGTGGATGATATGGAGTGGCCACCTTGTGGCGAATTCCATATCGAACCATGGCAGAGTAAAGCTGTTTATTGCAGAAGTGAGTGCCCCCATCACTGATTAGTACTCTAGGGACACCAAATCTGCTAAAGATATGTTTCTGGAGGAACTTCAGCACTGTTTTAGTATCATTGGTGGGTGTGGCAATAGCCTCAACCCATTTTGATACATAGTCAACTGCCACCAGAATATAAGTGTTTGAATATGATGGTGGAAAAGGTCCCATGAAGTCAATTACCCATACGTCAAACAACTCAATTTCCAAGATTCCTTGTTGAGGCATGGCGTAACCATGAGCCAGATTGCCAGCTCTTTGGCAACTGTCACAATTACGTACAAACTCTCAGGAATCTTTATAGAGTGTGGGCCAATAGAAGCCACATTGGAAGACCTTGGTGGCTGTTCGCTCACCTCCGAAATGGCCTCCATATTGAGATCCGTGGCAATGCCACAGGATCCTCTGTGCTTCTTCTCTAGGCACACACCTACAGATAATTCCGTCTGCACATCTCTTGAAGAGATAAGGTTCATCCCACAAGTAGTACTTTGCATCAGTAATTAATTTCTTCTTTTGTATCCTGTTGTACTCCTTGGGTATGAACCTTGCAGCTTTATAGTTTGCAATATCGGCAAACCATGGTGCTTCCTGAATGGCGAATAAATGCTCATCAGGAAATGTCTCAGAGATCTTAAGGGAAGGGAGGGGCGTCCCTTCCACTGGCTCTATCCGGGACAGATGATCAGCCACTTGGTTCTCTGTCCCTTTTCTGTCTCTTATTTCTATATCAAACTCTTGCAGAAGCAATACCCATATGATGAGCCTGGGTTTTGAATCCTGCTTTGTGAGTAGATATTTAAGAGCAGCATGGTCAGTATACACAATCACTTTTGATCCTACTAAGTATGATCTGAACTTGTCAATGGCGTAAACCACTGCAAGTAGTTCTTTTTCTGTGGTTGTGTAATTTTTCTGGGCATCATTTAGAACGCGACTGGCATAATAAATGACATGCAGAAGCTTGTCATGCCTCTGTCCCAATACTGCACCAATGGCATGATCACTGGCATCACACATTAGCTCAAATGGTAATGTCCAGTCTGGTGCAGAAATGACTGGTGCTGTGACCAGCTTAGCTTTCAGCGTTTCAAACGCCTGCAGGCACTTTGTGTCAAACACAAATGGCGTGTCAGCAGCTAGCAGATTGCTTAGAGGTTTTGCGATTTTTGAAAAATCCTTTATAAACCTCCTATAGAATCCTGCATGCCCCAGAAAGCTTCTGATTGCCTTAACATTGGCAGGTGGTGGTAATTTTTCAATTACCTCTATTTTTGCTTGATCCACCTCTATTCCCTTATTTGAGATTTTATGCCCAAGAACAATTCCTTCAGTCACCATGAAGTGACACTTTTCCCAGTTTAAAACTAGGTTGGTCTCTTGGCATCTTTTCAGAACAAGTTTCAGGTGATCAAGACAGGAGCTGAATGAGTCTCCATATACTGAGAAGTCATCCATGAAGACTTCCAGAAATTTTTCCACCATGTAAGAGAAAATAGAGAGCATGCATCTCTGGAAGGTTGCAGGCGCATTACATAGCCCAAATGGCATCCTTCTATAAGCAAACACTCCAGATGGACATGTGAATGCTGTTTTCTCTTGATCCTGGGGATCTACTGCAATCTGGTTGTAGCCTGAGTAGCCATCCAGAAAGCAGTAATAATCATGACCTGCTAGTCTTTCTAGCATCTGGTCTATGAATGGTAAAGGAAAATGATCCTTTCTGGTGGCTGTATTGAGCCTTCTGTAGTCAATACACATGCGCCACCCTGTAACTGTTCTTGTAGGAACCAGTTCATTTTTTTCATTATGAATCACTGTCATGCCTCCCTTTTTTGGGACGACTTGAACAGGGCTCACCCAGGGGCTATCAGAAATAGGATAAATAATCCCAGCCTCTAGTAACTTGGTGACCTCTTTCTGCACCACTTCCTTCATGGCTGGATTTAGCCGCCTCTGTGGTTGAACCACTGGTTTGGCATCATCCTCCAATAGGATTTTGTGCATGCATCTAGCTGGGCTTATGCCCTTAAGGTCTCCTGTGGACCACCCAAGAGCTGTCTTGTGTGTCCTTAGCACTTGAATAAGTGCTTCCTCTTCCTGTGAATTTAAAGCAGAGCTTATGATCACTGGAAAAGTGTCACCTTCTCCCAGAAATGCATATTTCAAGGATGGTGGTAGTGGCTTGAGCTCGGGTTTAGGAGGTTTTTCCTCTTTCAGAAGAAAGTTCAGAGGCTCTTTCATGTCCTCTGAATCCTCCAAATCAGGCTGAACATCTTTAAAGATGTCTTCCAACTCTGATTCGAGACTCTCAGCCATGTTGATCTCTTCTACCAAAGAGTCAATGAGATCAACTTTCATGCAGTCTGTTGATGTGTCTGAATGCTGCATGGCTTTGACAGCGTTCAACTTAAACTCATCATCATTGACTCTCAGGGTTATTTCCCCCTGTTGGACATTAATGAGGGATCGTCCAGTTGCTAGGAAGGGTCTTCCTAGAATGAGAGTAGCACTCTTGTGCTCCTCCATTTCTAGCACAACAAAGTCAGTGGGAAAGGCGAATGGCCCAACTCTGACAATCATGTCTTCAATCACGCCTGATGGGTATTTAGTGGAACCATCAGCAAGTTGGAGACATATCCGGGTTGGTTTAACTTCTTCAGTTAAGCCAAGCTTCCTGATAGTGGATGCAGGTATTAGGTTGATGCTTGCCCCAAGATCGCATAAAGCTGTCTTGGTGCAATCACCTTCTAATATGCATGGTATCAGAAAACTCCCAGGGTCTTTAAGCTTTTCAGGAAAGCTTTTCAGGATGACTGCACTGCATTCTTCAGTGAGGAGAACTCTTTCTGTTTCTCTCCACTCCTTTTTATGACTCAAGATCTTTTTCATGAACTTGGCATAAGAAGGTATTTGCTCAAGTGCCTCTGCAAATGGAATCTTTATTTCAAGAGTCCTTAGATAATCTGCAAAGCGAGCAAATTGCTTATCCTGCTCTTCTTTCCGGAGTTTTTGAGGATAAGGTATCTTGGCTTTATATTCCTCAACCTTAGTGGTTAAAGAAGCCTTTTTAGAGGGGTTGTTATCAGCACTTGTGTGTGTCTGATCCCTCACTGGCAATTGAGTGCCAGAGTCAGAAGCTGGAGTGACGTTAGACGCCAGCTCACTGTCTGTTCCTGGTGCCTGAACGCCAGAAATGTGCCCATTTTGGGCGTTCAACGCTGGATTCTGCCCCATTTGGGCGTTCAACGCCAGATTCTTGCCCATTTCTGGCGTTGAACGCCAATCCTGCCTTGTTTCTGGCGCTGAACGCCAGTTTTGGGCATGGTCTGGGCGTTCAGCGCCAGCCTTCCACCCCTTTTCTGGCGTTTTAGTGCCAGAATTATTTTTCCCTGGGCTCTTACTGTCCTCAGGTGAATCTTTGGTGGGTTGCTCATTTCTTGAATTTTTGATCCCTTGAGGTGGGGTATTTAATGTTTTCCCACTTCTTAATTGAACTGCTTGGCATTCTTCTGCTATTTGCCTTGATAGCTGCTGCTTTGTTTGCTTAAACTGTTCGTCCATCTGTATATTAGTTATCCTTGTCTCTTGTAGCCTGTCCTTGAATTCAGCTAGCTGCTTTGTTAGAAAATCCAATTGCTGATTGAATTCAGCAGCTTGTTTTACAGTACTGAATTCAGCAGTTACTGTTTTAACCTCTTCATTCATGGAAGGGTTGCTGCTTAGGTACAGATGCTGATTCCTGGCAACTGTATCAATGAGCTCTTGAGCCTCTTCAATTGTCTTTCTCATATGGATAGATCCACCAGCTGAGTGATCTAGAGACATCTGAGCTCCTTCTGCAAGCCCATAGTAGAAGATGTCTAACTGAACCCACTCTGAAAACATTTCAGAGGGGCATTTTCGTAGCATCTCTCTGTATCTCTCCCAGACATCATAAAGAGATTCATTATCTCCTTGTTTAAAGCCTTGGATGTCCAGCCTTAGCTGTGTCATCCTTTTTGGAGGAAAATACTGATTCAGGAATTTTTCTGTCAGCTGTTTCCATGTTCTTATGCTGGCCTTAGGTTGGTTATTTAACCACCTCTTAGCTTGATCTTTTACAGCAAATGGAAACAGTAATAGTATGTAGACATCCTGATCTATTTCCTTATCATGTACTGTGTCAGCAATTTGTAGAAATTGTGCCAGAAACTCTGTAGGTTCTTCCTGTGGAAGACCGGAATACTGGCAACTTTGCTGCACCATGATAATGAGCTGAGGATTCAACTCAAAGCTACTAACTCCAATGGAGGGTATGCATATGCTACTCCCATATGAAGCAGTAGAGGGGTTAGAATATGACCCCAGAGTCCTCCTGGACTGTTCAATTCCACTTATGTCCATGATGGATAAAGGGATATAACTTGGATTGATTTACCTTTTTATTTATTTTATTTTATTTATTTAAATTTTTTTTTTAAAATGATTTTCGAAAAAAAATGCTTTAAAAATAGAGGGAAAAGATATTTTTTTGATGTTTAAGGGAAAAGGGAGAAACAAAAAGATAGCACAGGATTTAAAATTTTTAGATCTAATGCTCCTTATTTTTCGAAAATTTTTGGAGGGAAAACACCAAGGAACACCAAACTTAAAATTTTTAGAAAACCAAAAGAAATTTTTGAAATTTTTTTTTTTTGAAAAATCAACAAGAAAACACCAAACTTAAAGTTTGGCACAGGATTTAATAGAAAAATTATTTTTGAAAAAGGTTTTAAAATTATGATAGCCAATTACCATGAACATAAACACCACGTTCTAACTAACTGAGCTATAAATTTAAAGTGTTTTAACAAGGGATAAAAAAAAATAAAAGACTCTAAACCAAAAAAAAAAAAAGAGAAATTTTTCCTAATCTAAGCAACAAAATAATCCGTCAGTTGTTCAAACACGAAATCCCCGGCAACGGCGCCAAAAACTTGGTGCACGAATTGTGAATCACACTTTTCACAACGCGTACCACTAACCAGCAAGTGCACTGGGTCGTCCAAGTAATACCTCACGTGAGTAAGGGTCGAATCCCACGGAGATTGTTGGTTTGAAGCAATCTATGGTTATCTTGTAAATCTTAGTCAGGAAGTCAATTATGTTTATCAGTTGAATTGTGAATAACCAAGAGAGCATAAATTAAAGGTTACTTGTTGTGCAGTAATGGAGAATATGTTGGAGTTTTGGAGATGCTTTGTCTTCTGAATCTCTGCTTTCCTCTGTCTTCTGATTCACGCACGCACGTCCTCCTATGGCAAGCTGTGTGTTGGTGGATCACCGTTGTCAATGGCTACCTTCCATCATTCCAGTGAAAACTACGCTCACGCGCTCTGTCACAGCACGGCTAATCACCGGTTGGTTCTCGATCCGGTTGGAATAGGATTTACTATCCTTTTGCATCTGTCACTAACGCCCAGCCTTCAGGAGTTTGAAGCTCGTCACAGTCATTCAATCCTTGAATCCTACTCGGAATACCACAGACAAGGTTTAGACTTTCCGGATTCTCATGAATGCCGCCATCAGTTCTAGCTTATACCACGGAGATTCTGATTAAGAGATCTCAGAGATACTCATTCAATCGGATATAGAACGGAGGTGGTTGTCAGGCACACGTTCATGGTTTGAGGAAGGTGATGAATGTCACGGATCATCACCTTCATCACAGTTAAGCGCGAATGAACATCTTAGATAGGAACAAGCGTGTTTGAATGGAAAACAGAAATACTTGCATCAATTCATCGAGACACAGCAGAGCTCCTCACCCCCAACAATGGGGTTTAGAGACTCATGCCGTCAATGAATACAAAGTTTAGATCTGAAATGTCATGAGATACAAAATAAGTCTCTAAAAGTTGTTTAAATACTAAACTAGTAGCCTAGGGTTACAAAATATGAGTAGACTATGATGGATGATGCAGAGATCCACTTCTGGGGCCCACTTGGTGTGTGCTGGGCTGAGACTTAAGCAATTCACGTGCAGAGGCCATTTGTGGAGTTGAACGCCAGTTTTTATGCCAGTTTGGGCGTTCAACTCCAGCTTTTGATCCTTTTCTGGCGCTGGACGCCAGAATTGGGCAGAGAACTGGCGTTTGTCTATCCTTGTGCAAAGTATGGACTATTATATATTTTTGGAAAGCCCTGGATGTCTACTTTCCAACGCAATTGGAAGCATGCCATTTCGAATTCTGTAGCTCCAGAAAATCCACTTTGAGTGCAGGGAGGTCAGAATCCAACAGCATCAGCAGTCCTTTTTCAGCCTGAATCAGATTTTTGCTCAGCTCCTTCAATTTCAGCCAGAAAAATACCTGAAATTACAGAAAAATACACAACTCATAGTAAAATCCAGAAATATGAATTTTTCCTGAAAACTAATAAAAATAGACTAAAAACTAACTAAAACATACTCAAAACTATATGAAATTATCCCCAAAAAGCGTATAAAATATCCGCTCATCAGTGAGTGTCACTAACGTTCAGTTAACGTGACTCTTAACGTGGCCAATTGCCCTTTTTGGAGCGTTAGTGGCACTCACTTTTACCATTAACGCTTGGAGCTTCCTTTTCCTCCACGTTAACTACCACGTTAATGTAGTTAACGTGGTATTTAACGTGGGCTATGATGGCTTCGAAGACGTTATTGGCGATCACTTTTCTCATTAACGTTGCAAGCTAGCTCCCATTCCACGTTAGTGGTCACGTTAGTTAGACTAACGTGGCTACTAACGTGGCTTTTCCTTGCCTCCTTTGTCTTGAAATCAAGCAAATAAAGTGCATCAAAGCTCTAATTCAAGTTATGAGTCATGCATCATCCAATTTGTCATTAAATTCATGCATAATTCTCATGAAATCATATAAAATTCACAATGTTTGCTTGAATCAAGATGTAAGTGAAATTCTACCTAAAACTTGCTTATTTTCTAAGAAAATGCATGAAACTACCCTAAAACAGTAAAGAAAAGGTCAGTGAAACTAGCCGAAATGCCCTGGCATCAACTATTCCTTGGAGATGTAGCTCCTTGGAATCCTCACATTTTACCAAACATTTATGAGGATGAAACTCAAGCCATACATGATTAACACAAATAAATTTATGGACACTTAAAAGATTCTTGGTAATTCCGGAACATGTAGCAGTTTATTCAGTGTAAAGGTGTGTTTAGAAGAAAATGGTTTTAAACTGGAACTTCAATTCCAATATTAGTTATTTCTAAAGCATTACCATCACCCACAGTTAATTGCTCATTGCCATTGTAGGTTGTAAATTCTTAGAAGTTGCTTCTGTCTGGAGTCATATGGTGTGTTGCACTAGAATCCAAATACCAGTTTGGGTGATAGATGGTAGCTTGGTCTACAAGAATTTTGCTTGTGGCAAGATTGGCACTGGTTCTTCCATGTGGCTAAGTACTTCCACTTCCACTGTTGTACTGTTTATTGTATCTGTACTAACAATCATGGGTAGTATGACCTGCTCTTTCACAGACATGACAAACTATTCGATGTGAATTTGCTCGGCCAAAGTTCATTCTGTCATATCCTCTTCCTCTTTGCATGAAGCCTCCTTTATTGCTTTGGAAAAAATTTCTATTTTCTCTTCTACTATTATAAGCAGATTCAGAATTATACCTTCATTATTTTGTTGGATGAAATTGTGCTACATTAGTCATCATTAATTCTGGTTTCTTAAACTTCTCTATTCATTTTTCTTGTGCCATCAACATTGCTTCTAGTGCTCCAATTTGGAGAGGCGTGTCTCTAGTATTGATTGATGTGATAAAAGAGATGTACTCTTCAGAAAGTTCTTCAAGAATTGCTTCAACATGAGCCGATTCATCAATTTGAGCTCCTACTGAGATGCTCTAACAAGTAATTTGCCATTGAACCAACCTTCTTTGTATTACAGTCTCTGCCAAATCTGATGAGAAGTTGAACATCCTGCCATTCTTGCTGCAAATGATGGAGTCATTGAAGCTAAAAGCCAAGTTTTCAAGAAAGAATCTTGTCTCTTTCATATCTTGAATTTTGCCACTATTACACCATTTTTCTCATCTTCTTCTGAATGAAGCTATCTTGGAATATTTATTCCATTAACAAAATTCATGAGATCATGTCAATTGAAGCTTCAGCTTGATCTTTTCAAGAAAAACAGTTTTCATCATCTAGCTTAATTGAAATTGGAATCGAGAAATTATGTACTACTGCTGCTTGGTTAACAGCTGCACTTGCACTTGCTGGTGTTGGATTAGCCATAGCTCGAAACGTTTCTGCTATTGATATAGTGCTGGTATCATATAAATGATACCAGTGGCTCAGATGTATGTGAGAAGGAGAGAGTGAGTTTATAGCTAGATGAGAGAATCAGAATTGATGATTATGATTACAACATTGAATTTTTTTACATCTTGTAAGGATATATAAAGGTACATTTGTCATATATTTAATATTATTAGTGTATTAGTAGATACTAACGCATTTATTAATTCATTATTTTATTTGTTATTTATAAAATTAATAAAAATCAAATTGATGGAGATGATAAATAATTTATAACTTAAATTAAGATATCTAAGATTCAAGTATTGGTAGTAGCAAAAGATATTTTCCTTTTAAATTATATATAATTAAGGATATTTTAAAATAGAAAATTGAACACAAATCTTTTTCACCTTCCCATTTTATATATAGGGTTGTTGATGGAAATTATTCTCATTTTTTTATAGACTATAAATTTAAAAATACTTGTATAACTTTAAAATATATTTAATGTGTCTTCTAAAAACTCTTTTATCCAAATTTTAATTATAAATAGGTTAAATATTGTCTTAATTTTTTATCTAACTTTAACTATAAATTAGTTAATATATAATTATTTAATGTTAAAAGTTTATAAAAGAGAGCATAAAAAATCCCCTTTAATGTGTCCTTTTAACAACTTTGCCTCATCCATTCCCTTTGTTGATCCTTTATTTAACCACAATTCAGTCAAAAATTCTTTTCTCTTTCATTTTATTACTACATCGGACATCTATAAAGTTACAAACGAAATTTAAAAATTAAGAGAAGGCAAAATTTGATTTCATAAATATAATGCCGCGTATATATATGGCTAAATATCCATCCACTGGTTGAGAATGGCAACATAATAAACATACAAGAACATTTACTAGAACAAGAAGAAGATTACAGCACTACACCGGAATCCACTACCAAATTTTGCCTATGTATAAATATAAACCAAGGCATATACTTCGGTAAACTCCATTTCTATGCATAAATGCAGTTACCATAACCTGCAATTAAATAAATAAATAAATAAATAAAAAGAAGAGAGAATGATCCTATATTATCAACTTTTCATAAAATTATGTTTCCACCCATAAAGTAAAACGTGTAACTTACTAGGGTCAGTAACAACAACAAGGCCAGAGGCTCTGAAATCACAGTTCCAATGGTTCCTTCCCCTTGATTGGTAATAGAGATTCATGGCTATGGATGCACGGTTGATGAGACTTTCAGGGGTAGAACAGGGACACCCTTTCTGCAGAATCTTGCAATCAACTTGAGAGCATGCATAGTTGATGTTGGACAAAAGTGTTGCTTGATCTGATGAAGGTTTAGCCACACACCATGTTTTCTGTCAAGTTCACTTAATTAATTAGGTCATCAATTTTAGTAACAAGTCTACATGTCTTTTTTTTCTTAGTTGAAGGAATTTTGTTATGGTTTACCTGCCCATTAGCCTTGATTACATTCATACCTGCACAAATCAAAATAGGAAAAATAAGAAATGAAACTATTATTAAGTCTCGTTAGTGTATAATTTGAACTCCGCAAAGAGTGATAGTTTGACTTGTTGATGTTGAAATTTATAGTAAGAAAGGAAGATAAAAAATAATTTAGAGGGAAAAATAAAAAAGAAAATGAATTTTTTTACTAAAGATAAATAGGGGAAAATAACCAAATAGTAATTAATTCCAAAATCTATCTAACACTACAGTATCTCTAATAGATCTAATAGTATCTAGCTGCATATGTTACTCAAAGATGCTTCAATAATCGATTAATACACTGAATTTTTAAGGCAAGAATTAAAGAAAATCCTGCATAGATCTGGAAAGTTTAGGTGAGAAATCACAACTAAACATAACACATTGAGGTGTTTAGATTTAGAGTTGAAAACAATGTTAATTTTAATTTAACCATGCAGAAAACGCATTATAAACCCACAAAGAACACAGATTCTTGTAATAATATAACAAAACCAAAAAAACGAAAACAGACCAATGTTGATGACTTGTTAAATTCGTTCTCAATATTCATATGAACAACAACAACAACAACCACCACCGAAATTCAGAACAGAAATCTAAGAATAGAAAACACTAGCAGTTTTATACTGACACATACTTGATGTGATAGACAATAAGAACATGAGAGAAAGAAGAGCAGCAACTTTAGCCATGGTTATTTGTTGTATAATGCTGTAGATGCTGGTTTGTAATGTACTTTTTTTTCTGAAGTGAAATGCTGCTACTACTGAAGTGAGAGAATTATAGGTCAATGATGAAGAGAGAAAGAAGAAAGTGGGTATATGTGTGTGTTAGAATTTAGAGTGTAAGAGGATAGGGGCCTTTATAAGTGAAAATAGGAATGGGGTGGGTGAAAAGGGAAAAGGCAGAGGGTCATGGTCATGGTCATGGTCAGCATAACGGCTACATTAACAGCTAACTAAGAGTCATCAGAGACGTTGGACAACTTAACTAATTAATTAATTAATTATTAATAAGAGTTTGTTATGGTGAGGAACCTCATCAAAGAGGAAAAGGTGGCTACAGTTAAAATAAAAAACAGAGGAGGTGGACAAGCTGCACCTGGAATGCTGGCACAGGACTACAGGAGTACATGTTATGAAGGGTTAGAATGTATTTCTGAATTCTGAGTTCGAGTTTTATGGCTATTTTAACACAGCCATGTTATCTAGTATATTAAAAATCAGTTATTCAAACATAATATATATTAGATTATAAAATATATATTAAAAATTAATTAAATAATACACATATATAATAATTAATTTTTGATGTGTACATAATATTTTTTAGTAGATAATTTATAAGAAGTTTTTATAAATTGTGCTTAATAACGGAAAACTGCAGTTATTTTTCTTTCTTTATTTTGTTTTGAATAAAACTATAAATAATTTGACAACATTTTCTATTTTTATTTGATATTATTGTTTCGCGTTATCAAAGAAAATATAAAAGATAAAAGAAAAGTATAAATATATTCCAGATTATTGTAAAAATAAGACATAAATATTTCTGTTTACTAAATAGAAAGGCTTATGTCTCTGAATAAAATAATTTATTATTTTTTTCTCAATAGTCAAGAAATTTAATTATGCTTGCAATAAAAATTTAGAAATCTATTTAGTATTTTCATTGAAAATAATTTTATTTGTATATGTATTTGGTCACTACTTCTATGGTAAATACTAAATAGAGCAGCACTATCTAATCTAGTGTAGTAGATGTAGATCAACCCAAACTTTTATGAACAGAAAAGAAAAGGAAGTTGTGGATGCACGTGAAGTGCCATCAACTTCTGTGTATGTGTTGTGGCCAATGGCAGTGAAGGGTGTCTTTTGGATGCTTGCTTTTCTAGCTGCATAAACGGATAATTATTGGAGAAAGAGAACCGTTATGCGTGACAATGTAAAATTGACCCCACCATTGTTTTATATTATTCATTTAACGTTTTATTATAATGTTGTTGAATGGTCCTTGTTGCTAAAACATTATTATACTTTACTGCTATTACTGCTGTAACCTATAAGTCATTAATCTTTGTTGAATGAGACTTGATTAGTAAGCTGAGTTAATTGGAATTTCGAAGGGGGGGGGGGGCGGGGATCTAAGATAGCAGTAGTTTAGGTATGGTGGATGAATTCAATAAACTATTTATAGCAAATTGGTTTGGAATTTTGGTTTGGTTCGAGAAATCAATTCATTTTAAAATGTAATCAAACTAAACCATTTGGTTTGGACGTTTGGTTTGGTTGCTACTCAATTAGATCATATGATCAGGCATACCGAAACAGTTAGATCATATGATCAAAATGTGCTTTTCATATCAAAAACTCAAAACTAGACATTAGATATATAATGCAACCTTCTAAACCACATTCATTTTATCTGTTATTTTAATATAATTGAGCATAAATAGGCTATTTAGAGGAATTTTTCATATTAAATTACATAATTTGGTTGAATTTTTTCTTTGAACTACATAGTTCTCAATAAATAAAACAACTAAACCTGAATTTTAAATTGTTTTCATATCTAAAGAGTCATTTTCATTCAACTATAGTTTCATATTTTTTTTTTGTTAATTTTTTTTTATTTCTTACGATATCTTCTAACTCAACATGCCAAATACTATTTGTTATAGATCTGAACTTTATTTAAGAATTTATCGCTGGCTAATGAATTATTGCAAGCACAAAATGAGATTCAAATCTCCGACACATACTTAAAAAGACTAATAAATTAACCATTAGACCAACTCAATTTGATTTTGGAAAAAAAAAAAAGTTTACTAATTCCTTTGTAGTTGGCAGGTCGAATTGGCCTTTATTTTGTGGCCATTTTATATTGAGACCTACCATTCACTTCTTTGCAAAGAATTTGTATTGTTTTGAATTTTGATAGCGAAGAAAACGTTGGATTAAAAAATTAGATTAGTTCTAATTAATGAATTATCTAATGTACCAAAAAGAAATTGAAATAGTTTTGACCTTAAAGAAAAACTAGGATTTGTTTTACAGGAAGAATTCTCTTAAGTAGTGAGTAATAATTATTTGGACGTATGATTTCTAAATTATGCTAACTATTTATAAATCTGTTTATTAGTTATGATAAAGGATTAATATTTGTTGACCTCTTATAAAAATTAATAGACAAATTTATAATAAATTTCTAATTATTTTAGGAATAATATGCTTGAATAATATATTTAATATATAAATTAATTCCTTTTTAAGAAAATTTAACCAATATTATTTTAAATTCTTAAAAATAATAAGTTCAACTAGAAAACCAGCTATCTCAATCAATATCAACATGGTTTTAAATTTTATTTTTATTTCATATTAACATGTAAATAAATATTTAAAATCACATATCAAAATCAAAAGAGTATTTAAAATCACGTTAAAAAAATTTCAAAAATAAAAATAGAATATCCAAAGTTGGAGATGGTTTTGTTGAAAATAACGAGGGGATGAATAATATTTGTATAAAATTAAAATTCAAATTTTATTAAGTGCGGATAAAGAAAAAAGTGAATAAATAAAAATTATTTTAAGAAAAAACTTGTTTAAAATTAGCTATAAAAAATAGATTCCCTTTATTTCCTTTTAAAAAAGTTAGCCACTAAAGGGATGCACAACATGTCATTTATTTAATATTTATAGAAAGACTTACGTGTATTTTCTATTTTCGAATATGTTTTCGCAGAACAAGCAAAAAGACGTAAATTCATATCCTTGTGAAATTTGTATCAAATTTTAAATTCTAACTATCAAACTGAAAATTAAAAGTTAGTAAATTACTTTCAACAACACGACAGTTGGATTATCCGTATCGAAAAACCGACGGAACAACCAAAGTAATAGATAGAAGTAGTGTCAGTTCCTGGTTGCTGTAATAATCTCAAAACATTCTTTCTACTTTCTATATTTTATTACTAACTAACTAACCTTTCCTCACACTCTTATTCCTATTACCTTAACAACAACACTAACATGCTTGGAACTATAGCTACTTCCATTACCGTAACACCATGTTTTTCACCCTCCATCAATTTCCTTCCAAGATCTAATCATGTTCTCACAACAACCTCAAACTCAATTCTTCCATTGAATCATGGCCACTGTGTCACTCTCTTTTCAGCTTCCCCCTTGCATTTTACTTTCTACAGGAGCTTTAGAAGACCCAACACTCTGTTCTTTGCAGAAACTGCTTCATCTGCTGGTTAGATTCTGTGGTCACTGCATTTATCTTCAACTTTTTATTTATTTATTTAATTTATCAGTAACCCCTCCTTTTTAGTTCTAACTTTTTTTGCCTTAGTTTATTCCTTTAGTTGCTTCTTGGAATGCACTTGCCACTTTCTTGGGATTTTTCTTTTTAGAGTTCACTTTCTTGGGAAATTAACAATGCATAAACGTGGAATCGTAAACTTTAATGTTAGACTAATGAGTAATACACTGTTTTAAAACAACGTCAAATCGGACAAAATGATAATATATCAGACCTCTGTTGAGAACTTGAGATATATTAATTGTCTAATATACCATTTTATTCAAGTTTGATAGTTATTTCGAAACAGACTGGGAAATTTTTTTTTTTTTTTGGTCTTTAGAGGAAAATACATTTTGCATTTAATTTGTTGTTGCTTGTTGGCTAACTTGGTTAAAGAGAAATTGATTTTTGAGATGCACAATAATCTTTTTCACTTGCTTCTAAGAACATGTGCAGCAAATATTCAACTTTAAGAACATGACCAATAAAGAAAAAAAGGGAAAGGGGAAACTGAGAAAAGTAGGAGATTCTGGGGCAAGTTTTTTTAATTCTTTGTTTGGGTTAGTTGCTGAGATTTATAAAGATGACAAAACCGAAGTGTCAATAGTGTGTGGTAAAGAGTTGCCTAAAGTTGGTTGAGTTGTCCCAATTTCGCAGCACTAAACAAAAGGGAGAGATTTGAAAGAGGGAGAAAGCTGTTAGATTTGCTTTTTCTGAACACTTAACATTCTAATATTAAAACATGTTTTAATTCATGTGCCATCTTGTGTGATCCAATCACAAGGGATAGAATTCTAACTTGCTTTCTATAATAAAGAACATGTCGCTGTTATGGTGATTCTGCCAAACCAACTGCAGCTTTTTCAGTAAGATGAGTATGAACTTTGAAATATTTGTCATTTTAGGAAACTTCGCTGCAGCATGTTTTAACTATTTAGACTGTTAAAATGGCCTTTATGTTCTTGAAAAAGAAAGTTTTGTGGCAGAGAGGTGGCTATGAAGTATTTTAACAATTGGACTGAATATGATATAGTACCATAATTATAAATATATTTGGTACTGTCTCTTTCTGTGTCTTGTTAACTGAAATTGAAAATTGACATGATTGGTTGGTAAATTGATAACTGCAGCTACGAATGCTGAATACGTGGAGGAACCAGCAACAAATGTGAAATTTCAGACATCTTTGATGGTTCCGGGTTGCTCGGATTCATTAATTTTGCTTGGAACTGGTTAGTTTGTCGTTGTATCACATATTCACATGGCTTTAGAAAATGAGGATGATATAAATGCTCTGAACAAGTGAAGAAAGGATCAAAAAGACTATAATTTGTATTGAACAATTATAACACATTAAAGGAAGTGTTATTCTTGTAAATAAGGAAATAATTCGGTTGATGTCATCATGAACATACTTTTATCTTTTTTCATTTCATAGACATTAACTTTTGATTGTGATCATTACTGCCTTTTCGAAAAATTCATGTTATTGATGATAACTTTGTGCATAGATTCAAACTCTTTTAAGAGATTTTTGGTTAAAACTTTAATGTCACTCTGAAAAGATGTTAGCAAACTATTTTTCTTTGTTGGCCATTTGTTAAAGTTGTATATAATCATCAAATTTGTCACTAATTGGATGGGGGAAATTAAACCTAATAAAATTATGAACTTAGATTTTTGTATATATTCTTTTTATCATTATGGTTTTATTGTATATTTGTTGAAATTTTTGTCTTCTCTTTTTGGTCACTGAGAATTGGCAACAGTAGAACTTAGTAGGTTCCAAGAAATGCTATGAGTTTTGATTAATAATAACAACAATTTCAGGATTCAGAGAGAAAGTTTTTGCAATCATTGGAGTCAAGGTCTATGCCGCAGGCCTATATCTGAATCAATCTATCATAAGTGAGTTGAATGTTTGGAAAGGGCAATCAAAAGATATAATTCAAGGAGATTCTTCTTTGTTCAAGACCATTTTCCAAAGTAATGAATCTACAAGTTGATTTCTACATTTATTTTTACAATGCTAGAGTTACACAGAAAGAGATAAAGTTGATAAATACATGTATTTTTATGGTTGCAGCATCCCTTGAGAAATCATTGCAAATCATTCTGGTCAGAGATGTTGATGGTAAAACTTTTTGGGACGCCTTAAGTGACGCAATATCACCAAGAATTGTAGAACCTACAACTGCAGATGAATCTGCTTTGTCTGCGTTCCGCGATTTCTTCCTTAATCTTTCTCTTAGGAAAGGAACTTCCATATTTTTGACTTGGCCAAACCCCTCCAAATTGCTTGTAAGTTTGTTTTCCGTTTATATCTCCAGTGGATATTCGACTACACTATTTTTGATCTTTTGCAGCATGTACCCTATAGCTTCAATATTTCACTTGCATGATACTATTCCAACTAAGTTCCTTGTGATTCAATTTTCAGGTTTCTGTCTCCTCACAGGGTCTTCCATCTGCAGTGGATGCTACAATGGAATCAACAAATGTAGCTTCTGCTTTGTTTGATGTATTTCTTGGTGATAATTCTGTCTCTCCCTCCTTGAAAGCTTCAGTGGCCGAAGGCTTATCGAAAGTACTAAAGTAGAGTATGGTTTCTAGAAATGGTTCAGTCTTTGAATATATTCAGTAGTTTCTACCTATTTTGTTCTAGTGTATATGTAAGCATGCTGTAAAGGTGTGCGGCGAGTTGGAAGTTCTTGGTTTCAAGTACTCGTTTTTTTTTTCCTTCCCTCTACTGAATCTACATATTTTGATTTGTCCATTGATATAAACTTTTTTCAATTTGCATGCTTAGATGGCTATGTTAGAGCCATAGAGGTACTACTTCTCCAGAAGGACACACTTTGTTAGTATATCAGTTCAAATATATGCTTCACTTGGTTAATGCATAAAAAGAATGTTATTTGTACAACTATAAAAAACCTGAGAGAATTAGTGAAAACCATAATATAACTGTTTTAGAAGAAAATTGTTGGACAACTTTTGGTTTTCCAAATAACATTGTTACATTGCACATCAACATCTCTCTGTAGTTACAAAATAAAATCCTGTTGATGCTGAATTACTAATAGGCAAGGGCATCAAATCCTGTCTCAGAAGCCCCCTCCCGCCAATGGAAAAGAATTACAATCCCAAGATTCATATCTGCAGCATACATTCCAAAATTCTTCGAACAAACATTAATCTTGGGATGGGTTTTGACCAAAACATTAGGATGACATGTCATTAAGTGTACATGGCAATGTTGTAGTAACATGTTTGCATGATACTGCTTGTTCAAGCAAGTTGACAACCTCAGCCATGTTTGGTCTATTCAAGGGGTCTGGTTCAAGACACTTCATTGCAATGTTGAACACCTTGTTTACCTCTTGCATTGGACAGGACCCTAAGCTACTGTCAAGAACTAATTCTTCTTTCTTCTCCTGAACAACAGCTTTCACCTGATACCCAATATTAACAAAAAGATTCTTTATTAGGTAAGTTCTTATTCCAATACTGTATTAAACAAATGATGTGTTTAAGCCAATCCAACTCTCAAACTAAACATGAATTGATTTAATGCGCCCCCCAAGCTATAGTAGTTTTCATGATTTTAATCTCTATTTGATTTCTAATGTTTAAATGCAAGTAGAATGCTATGTTTTGTTCTAGTGTTCAAACTATGTTTTCCTTATGAATGGAAATTTCACAATCCTAGAGTTCAAAGTGAATATAAACAGCTCAGTGATTTCAAATTTGTCTATTAACATAATCACAAAAGGAAAACAGCAATAATCAGTTCTTACCCATGTGACAAGCTTGGTTCCTTCTTCTACAAATGCTTCATCACTGGGTTTCTTCCCAGTTAAGAGCTCTAGTAACACCACTCCAAAGCTGTAAACATCACCTTTAACAGTTGCTCTTCCAGTATCGAAATATTCTGCATAAAAATATTTCGCAATTAGAACTAAAGTGTTGTGGAAGCTAAAATTGTGCTTAGCACATTTATGTCTGTACCAGGTGCCAAGTATCCAAAGGTTCCTGCCACCATTGTCGAAACATGAGTCTTATTCGGCTCCATCAACGTGGCTAATCCGAAGTCAGAAACTCGCGCCCCCATGTTTTGATCCAGCAATATGTTGCTTGATTTGATATCTCTATGGATAATGTGAGGGATGCAATCATGGTGAAGATATGATATTCCTCTAGCAGCACCTACAGCTACTCTATATCTTGTTGGCCAATCCAAATGCTTCTTCTCCTTTGATCTCCCTGCCATTGTATTCAACTTTGTAATTAATTAGAAAAACAAAATTCAGTAATCAATTGACTAGCTAAAAATTCTACAAAACCTTGGATGTAACTAAAGAGCATTCCATTTCTATCATTGGATCACATATTTTGATTGTTTTGTATAAGAAAATATGTTCATTACATCATCCAAATCTTAAAATTTTCACTTGGTCAATAGAAAAAGCTACAAAAGGCACCCTAGTGCATGAGGCTACAACACTTGCTACCCTTATGACTTATAAGATCTAATATGAAAAACTAACAAATGTTTACTCAGATATAATCATTCATGTGCTTCCTTCTATCAGGTTAAATTTTTGAAAAATTAGTTCTATGACATAATATCAGAACTTCTATGACCAAAAAGTGTAGAGTTTGATCCTTGTTATCTCCCAAAAGAGAAAACAAAAATAGTATAAGGCAAAGAAAAATAGAAAAGAAGACTTATACAAAAATTCAAACAAATCCAGAAGAAGCTTTTGTTTGAAGGAGTGTGTTAGAAATATAACTATTCATACACTTACCATGCAAAATGGAATCCAAACTTCCATTTGGCATTAGCTCATATATAAGAAGATTGTAGTGTGGTGCAATGTAATATCCATGAAGAGTTACAATATTCCGATGCTTTATGTCCGCCATCGCCTCCAACTCTCGCTCAAAACCATTGTCCCTCTCTTCTGATCCCCGGTTCAGCCTCTTCACGGCGAAGGCTACAGATTCATTTAGTCTTAGTTCATAAACCACTCCATAGCCACCAGATCCAATGATGTCTTTATTGGTCAGTTTTCGTGTCTTCTGTAAGACTGCATCGGATTTAAGAGATTGCAGCAATGAAGATCTAAAGATTACCATCTTTCCTTCTGTATTATCCAATCAATGTATGTTAGAAAGTCTTGTTTTCTCTCTAATTAACAAAGTAGGGGAAAAAACACATTTTTTTTCTAACCATTTTCATAAATTATGTGCTTTCTTTTCCATCTTTTGTAGAGAAGAACAGAGATCAAGATCTTGGATATCACGAAAGCGATGAAGCATATTGTTGTAGATAAGGCTATAACCAGGAACTTCCTCATTTTGTTGATACATAAAATGATGCTGAAATTTGAAGATCCTGGAAACAAAGTTTGGTATTATGGTCTCAAAAAATTTGACAGAAAAATAAGAATTGAGAACATTTTGAAAGATTGCTACATGAAATGTGCAAAGTAGCATTTTTTTTCGCCTTTAGTTTCTTCTTAACTGAAGCAAAATCTCAAACAAGAAAAGAGGAAGAAAACTCACAGTAATTCTCTGTGGATTACTTCTTATAGTTGATAACATTGTCCCTCACTTTCTGCATCTATAAATTCTCTTCACATCTTGATGAATTGGACAAAAGTTCTTAAAACTTGTTCTGATCTTCACTTTTTCAAGTGGGCTCTCTCATGAACTCTGAATTTTAGTTACCCTTTGAAGAATCTGCATCTTTGTCCACAATGGCCAGTGAAGAGAAAAGAGACATGGAAAGTTCATAACCACTTTCTCACTTATCAACCAGAAGAAGAAAGATCACAGAAGCTGATCATGAGGATAAGAATAAGAAAAATGTATAGTGAACGTTTTGAAAACTAAGGTACATTATTATTATTATGAAGAACAGTTTTGAAATGATTGAAGGTTTGAAATTAAAGGCCTAACTTTCTGGTTTTTGTTGCGTATATTACATTGCTTGTTTGTGTAATCAAAACCATTATGGAGGTAAAGTATGTGTCATGCCACCCCAGTTAGCAATGTCCTTTATTGAAAGGAATAGATTGGTGTGTGTTGAATTGATTGAACATGGAACCTACCTGTCAAAAAGAACGTCTGTGTTACTATTCTCAATGTGAACACACTTGGACTATTCATCACCAATGCCACCAATGCCAGTGTAGTGATGGAAAAATTTGTCTCTTTTTTACCACCAAATTGGTCTCTAAACAATTTTTAATTGGATAATTTAATTTTCAACTAATTTTAATCACCAAATTAGTCAGTAATCTTCTCTTTTGTTAAATAAATAAATTCTTACATTAAATTTTGATTAAAAAAATAGATAAATTAGTTTCTGTCATTATTTAATAAAACATAAAACAAAACTTAATGAAAATTTTTTAAAAATTTTTAGATTAGTCTCTCTGTAAAGACAAACAATAAGATGTGAAAATTAATTTGTCTAACAAAATAAAAGTTAAAAAATTAATTTAATAATTAAAATTTATTGAAAACTAAAATTTTTTATTAAAAATTTTTTAAGATCTATTTTGGAGTGTTACTCATAATTTAAATTGAAGACACGGGATAGAAAAATTTTACTAATCTATTAGAAGGAATAATAAAAGTGTTTTCAGTTTTTCGAACAGAATTAGTTAACTTTCTAAAATGTGAGAAAGAAAAAGGATTATATACTAATTAAAGTTGAATAATAAATAAATATGTTTTTTAAATATTTTGATTTCTATCCATAAGAATGAAAAAAAGGTTTACTTTACTCTACTAGGAGAATCAATAACAATTTTAAGTTATATTAGTTTAATTTCTAGTAATCAAATGTGAATACACGTGAAAAAAAATTGTCACGCATTTGTCAAAAATATTGTCATGCATTTGTCGAAGTTTGAAATTAAAATTTGTTTTTCTTCTGTATGAATGGATTTTGTTGTCATACCCGTGCTATGTTTATATGGGAATGTTCCTGACTTGATGGCTATTAAAGTAATAAACACTCACGAAAAGAGAGGACAGGGACAAAATAAAGTAGGGTGGTTGGTCAGCTAGAAAAGTAGAAAACTGGCAAAATTTTTATTAGAAGAGTAATACACGGTCAGTAACTTTTATGATTTGTAGTAATTAAGTAGTCATTAATAATATTTTTAATAGTATAAAATTTTATCTAATGATATGTAATTATTCACTTTTTTTTGTTGGTTACATGCTAGTTTGAATTTAATAAAATTGCTGGCACCTTAGACATTTCTTTTTTATTTTATTTTATATGTAATGATCTTGTGAATGCCTTTTCTGTCACCATTTGTTATTCACCACTTGTCCTCTTTCCAGTTTATTTGGAGGTTGGGAATTCAGTTAAGCCAACGAAATACAGACTAAGTTAAAACTTTCTAATTTTATTATTGGAAGAGAGATTGTGTTTTAATAAAACCACATGAATTTTTACATACAAATTCACATTCTTAAAAATTAAAAAGAGAATTAATTATTATAATATATTTTTAAACTAATATATTTCTCATCTTATACTCTTATTTAATTTTTTTAAATAATTTTTTTTCACTCACAATACAAAATAAAGAATTCCCATACTCTTAATAAATTTTTATAAATGCCCTAACTTAGTATCCTTTTCTTATTGTGATATTTCAGTTATATTTTTTATAATTCAAAAAATATAAAATATTTCTGATAAATTGACAATTAATATATTGATAATACGTCATTATTGTATTATAATTCGTTCCTTATATTGTATTTTTTGAATAAAAAAATATTCTAGCAATTACAATACACCATTAGCGCATTTTCTACATTAAAACAAAATTTGTCATCAATTCACCTCTGGCAAATTATTTGTGACACAACATGCTTCCAAAAAATTCTGGTAAATACTAAATAACCCAAAAATTAGACATTACACCAAAACCAAGACAATATTAAAAAAATTAGCCACTTAAGTTAAGTTACACATTTATTACCGGTAGTAAAAATAATTTTTTTAGAATAGATTAAAAAATTATTATTTTTCAAAAAAATCACTCTTACTTTAAATACCAGTAATTATTATTGTCAATTTTTTTTAAATACTAGTATTTACTTTAAATACCAGTATTTAAGGTAGTGTTTGATTAGTGGGTGTGTCTGCATAAGACAGAGACATGCTGACACACGTTCTCTGTTTGATTGTTGAGACACACAATTTTGAAGAACTGGTACATAGATTGACACAAATTACATATATTCAGTGTATTTTTAATAAGTTGAGACACAAAAATTAATATTGAGACACTGATTATTTTGACAATTTTACTCTTGTTTTATTTCTATATTTTTATTTTTGTCATCTCCTTTCACCCATCTCCAGATCTCTTCATTTCTTCTCCCTTTCCTTCTCCTTTCCATCTCAACTTCGGTCTATTCTCTCTTTTCTCTTCATGGCCAACTAAGCAGAATTTCTTCTCCTCTCCCTTCTCCTATGCATTTTAACTTTTGTTTCTTCTCTCTTTATGGCCAACCAACCTCCTCTAGTGAAGTGCCTCTTCCATTGTCACTGCCTCACTTCCTCTTCATACTCTCCACTCTGTCTTCTTCCTTCTTCTAAATCTCCAGATCTGCGATTTGTATCTTTGCCATGTCGTAATCGAACCTGTATCATCGACCCATCGTGCCTCTATCTTCATCTCTGTTCATCCTTCTATTTGTCCTTTTCTAGATTTTTTTTTCTAAAATAAAATTCTATTTTTTCTTTATTTTTTATTATTAATCTGTGTTAGGAAAAAATTATAGTCTGAATACTATGGATAATTTATTTCCGTTGGCTTCTAGACGTTGAAATATCTCACCCTCCAATTAATTTTTTTAACAACTTAAAATTGACACAAGGGATTCAAAATGTCATGCCAATTAATTACTTGTTATTTGATTAAGAAGATATGTATTGAATTTGTTGTTGAAATTACTGAAATTTTTGTTATCTGGATAATTTTTTGTTATGAACGGAGATAGAAAAAAAGAATCACTGCAGCCGTTGATGAAAAAGTATAAATAGTGATGATGGTAGTAAAGTTAGATGACAAGGATATTATTGACTTTTTAAAATTTTATGTGTTTTATGTATGTTCTTTGTCAAACATAAAACATGTATACATGTATTTTGTGTCTATGTCTATATAGTCTATGTCTCTGTGTTCTTGTCTCATGCTATACACTAAACAAACGGAGGCTAAGAGTACATAGATATAAGAAGACACTGATTTCATATTCTGTTTGGTAAGTTAACATGACAAAAAATTATAAAAAAATTAGTATCTCAAGTTAAAAATTGTCTCAATATTTTACAAAGATACAAAATACATATTTTTAATGGGTGTTTGTGTATGATTGTGTCTTTTATCATTTTTGTCTCAATAAATAAACACTATATATATACTCCTGTGTACTTCTGTATCTATATTTTGATCGATATATATATCAAAAACAAACGCTGCCTTAATAATGCGGGAACTACAAAGGAGTTCATCTAATTATAAAAAGGCTCCTCTTTTCATTTCATTTTGACTGTTTCCCATTTTATTTTTACCGTTCTCTCTCTAACTTCTCTCTCAATTTAATGTCTCTCCACTCTCCATCTCTCAACTCTTCCAATTCCATCAACAGATAAGTGTTTCTATCTTCGTTCTTAGTTTTATTTAGTATCTATGTTATGTTTACTTATTTAGTTTATATAATATTATTAATTGAATAATTAGATTAATTTATTAATTTTTATAAAAATAAATATTAGAACTAGTTAAATTAGTATTATGTGAATAGTTAGATTGTTGTTATGTGAATAATCACATTAGTGTTATGTGAAAATAATTATTAATTATTATAAAAATAAATATTTTAGAGTAATTTATAATTTTAGAGTTAATAGTAATATATAGAATAATTTTCAATTATTATAGAAATAGATATTTTTAGAGTAGATTACAATATATAGAAATAGATATTTATAATAAAATTATTTGTGATTTTAAATTAAATTTTAAGTGTATTTAGAGTAGTATTTGTATATTGTTAGCAATATTATAAAAAGATTATGATAACTGTAGTGCCATCCTCACACTTTTCGGGCTAGATGTGCTTTCTGACCATGGTGCACCAGTTCTTCGGCTCCGGGTTTACGCTTCTGTCATGCTTGCTTGTCACCCAGGCATTGGTGTAGAACTCTTACACCATCAACACTCCAACCTCAGTTATGGGGTTGGCCAGAACTTTTCAACTCCGTCTCAGAATCTGGAATAGGATCTCCGAGTATTCATCATCCTTCAAGCTAAAGAGGACTTCGAAAATCACCCTCTTTCTCCTCACCACCGCATAAAAATGATTTTGATGGGTCTTGGAAAAGAATCGTGTGAAATTCCATGGATTGGAAGTGGGGGCTTTCTCCTTTCTTTTTCTTGAGGATTCTCCATTTTGGGTGCAATGGAGGTAAGAATGAAGAAGGACAAAGCGGAGCGCCCAACACCAAAGTTAAAAGTTTTGTTTGTCCCCTGAGCAAAATAAAAATAGAAAATAAGAAAAAGAGAAGAAAATAGAAGAAAGAGATAGAGAAGATGGGGAAGGGCTTTGGCCTTTGGGGGGGGGGGAGGAAGGGAAAAGATGAAGGAAAGGAAGTGTGTATGGTGAAATGTAAGTAAGAGAAAAAGAGAAGTGGGAGCTGTGGTAAAAGTGGAAGAAGAATGGGATATTTATAGGTGGAGGTGGGTGGGTTTCGGTTATGCGGGGGGAAGGGTGGGAGGAAATTGAATTTGAATGTGGGTTGTTGGAAAGAAAGATTGATGGAAAAGATGAGAGGGGATTGGGTGGAGTGGGAGGTGGGTTGAGTGAATCTAGGGATTTGATGGAAGATAAGATGGTTGAATGTGGATAAAAAAGTGGGGTAAAGAGGAGAGAAAATGGAAAAGATTGAGTGGTGAAGTGGTTGAGAGTTGGGTGTTGGTTTGGCCTTTAACGCCACCAGGGGGTCACCCCCCCTCTCTCTCTCTCTCTCTCTCTCTCTTGCTCCTGGCATTTAACACCCTACGGGGATCAAATTTTGATGTTGAAATGCTCCTTTTTTGACGTGAAACATCCAAAGTCTTAGCTCCTCTCCCGGTGCTGAACCTAGACTGGCGTTTGGCGCCACTAGGGGGTCTCCTCCAGGGTGTGTTGTTTTTCCTCCTAAGTCTTCCTATTCTTGTTCTAAGTGCTATGCATGATCATAAATGTTATAAAAACTAGAAAAACTATGGAAATTAATATAAAAGAAAATGATATGAAATCAAATTCAAATGACTGAATGAAAATTGAAATGAAGCACAAGTAAACTAAAGGATACGTATGGTTGGGTTGCCTCCCAATAAGCGCTTCTTTATCATCATTAGCTTGACGGACAGTTCCTCTACAGAGGGTTATAGGGGCTCAGATCTTCACCCCTTATTGTGAACTTCTTTCTTGTGCTCTCATAAATCAGCTCAACATGCTCCAGAGACAGGATTCTGTTCACAGTGTGTGGTATGACTGAACTCTGAGTAAAGACCACTCTCATGCCAAGTGAGAAGTCCTCAGTAGGAATCTTCTTATTTCTCCAGCCTTTGGGTACTTTCTTCTTGGGGCCTCCTCTATCTTTGGCGGGTGGTGAGTGTCCAATACCAAACTTAGACTTGATGTCAAGGGATACTTTATGGCTTTCCACCAAGTGAGAAGGCTTGAGCACAAAGCACTGCATACTAGTACCTCCTTTGTTAGAGAATGGTAGAGGTTTGAAAATTTTGAACAGTATATAGTCCTCCCAGAGCCTCAGAACCAACTCTCCTCTCTCCACATCAATCAGAGCTCTCCCAGTTGCTAGGAATGGCCATCCTAGGATGATAGAATCATCTGTCCCCTCTCCGGTATTAAGTATCACGAAGTCTGCGGGGAGGTAAAGGTCTTCAACCTTTAATAGTACATTCTCCACCAATCCATATGCCCTCTTTAAAGACTTGTTCGCCATCTCCAGTGAAACTCTTGTGAGTTGCACCTCTTGGATCCCCAGCTTCTTCATCACAAAAAGAGGCATCAGATTTATGCTTGATCCAAGATCGCACAATGCCTTCTCAAATGTGATGGTCCCTATGGTACAGGAAATTTGAAAGTTTCCAGGGTCTGACAGCTTCGGAGGTAGCTTCTTTTGCACTAATGCACTGCACTCCTCGATCAGAACCACAGTCTCATCTCCCTTCAAGGCCTTCTTCTCAGAGAGTACGCCTTTCAAACAGGCCATATAGCTAGGGAGGCATCTTCTCCAATAGCTCTGCAAAAGGAATATTGATTTGTAACTTTTTGAAGACTTCTAAGAACTGAGACAGCTGCTCATCCTTGGTCTTCTTTTGCTCTTCCTGAGGGAGTGTTACTTTAGGCTCTTATGCCACGAATGGGGCGTGTAACAGGGGGCTTTCAGCCTCTTCTTGAGCCTTTTTTTCCTTCAGTTCTTTAGCGATGTGCACCTCCTTCGGCTTTGCCTCCTTAGCCATGATGAAGGCCTTACACTCTTCTCTTGGATTCACCTCTGTGTTGCTTGGAAGAGTGTTAAGAGGTCTCTCATGTGTCCTCTTTTTCAACTGAGCCACTTGTACTTCCAAGTTCCTAATTGAAGCTCTCGTCTCTTGCATAAAACTGTGAGTGGTCTTGGAAAATTCAGAGACTATTTTGGCCAAGTCAAAATTGTCTTGAGAGGGTCCTTATTGCTGCTGAGAGGGGTAAAACTACCTGTCGTTAGACCTATTCTGATTAGTTCCACCCTGATTATTGTGGAAGCCCTATTGGGGTCTTTGTGGTTGCTCCCTCCATGAAAAGTTAGGGTGATCCTCCATCTCTGATTGAAAGTATTGGCATAGGGATCATTATTAGAGTTTCTAGAGGAATTTTTCATGTAATTAACTTGCTTAGTAGTGGGTTGAGCATAGCCACCAGCGTCCCCTTGGATGTAGCTTCCAGTCATATCATAGGATGCATCTTAATGGTTGACTGCTGAAACTTGCATCTCAGTCAAGTGTTGAGAGATCATGCTAATCTACTGGGACATGATCTTGTTTTGAGCCAAGATGGTGTCCAGTGTATCCGCCTCTATGACTCCTCTCGTTTGAGTAGTCCTAGTGTTCACAGGGTTCTTCTTTTTCGTGTGTAGAGAACCACCTGCAGAGTGATCCAATGATATATTGACCATCTCAGAGAGGCCATCATAAAAGATCTGCAGCCTGGTCTAATCTGAAATCATGTCAGGAGGGCATCTCCTGATCATCTGCTTGTATCTCTCCCAAGCCTCATAGAGAGTGGTGCACGAATTCCCATGCTTCGTACAATTGAACCAACAAATACACTGGGTCGTCCAAGTAAAACATGAGCAAGTCAGGGTTGATCCCACGAGGATTGTGGTTTGAAGCAAGCTATGGTTATCTTGTAGGTCTTAGTCAGGCGGATAGAAGAGTTGGTTTGATTTTGAAGATGGAATTACAATGTTTAATTACATAAAAGGAATAAAGGGTATAAAATACTTTGTGAATGGAATTATAATCAGGGATAAAAAGATGGTTAAGGCTTGGAGTTGCTTTGTCCTTCTGAAATAACTCTGGTCTTACTGTCTTCTACAATTGTGAATGATTTCTTCAATGGAAGGTTGTATGTGATCAACGCCTTTCTTGAGAGGTTGTCAATGCTCCTCCAGATCTGAACACCAGGGTTAGTGCGCATCCAGTCTGATTGAGGATGAAGCTTCGTCAGTCCATTCTCCTTAATGATTGTTGAGTTAAGAAATTAACTAAATTAATTAGTGATGATAAATATTTTTTTGGGCAAAATAAATAATTAGTGTTGAGTATTAATAATTATATGTTGCTAATTATTTATAAAATGTTGTAGGCCATAATTTGAATTATAGCCCAAATGGAATGGAAAATAAAACAAGGCTGATGGGTTAATGAAATAAACAAAGCCCAAAAGAAAGCAAAGCTGAAAAGTCAAATGGGCCAAGCAAATTACAACCCGATCTAAGCCCGAGTTGATATTTAGCAAGCAAATTCCCTCTCACTTGCTTTCACCAACTCAACGTTCCTTTTTCTCTGACCATGTCAAATAACAAAACTCAGAAAAGTAAGAAAGAGAAAGAGAAAGCTTCTTCCATAAGGAGATCATCAAAGAAGCAAGAAAGAGAAAGTCCAAGCTTGAAACTCAGAAGTCTAATCAACCATTTCAAACCAAATCAAGCTTAGGTTAAAGGTAACCCATTTTCTTTTACATGCAACACACTTTCTTCTCTTCATCTTCAACTCTCTGTATCTCCATTTTGGGCAATATGGAAAAGAGGATTTTTGTTCCTCTTTGCTGTGAATCCATGGTCTCAAACATGTCTTAGGGACCAAGTTGGTTTTCAAGGGCTCAGATCAAGTTGACCATTAGAAGACTCTTATGGTTGTTGCTTTATGGCTTTCGGTCAAGATGAAGAAGTCAGAAGCAAAGTTTCTACTCTAAGGTTTAATGGAAAAAAGTAAATCTGTGGGTTGGTAAAGCTCAAGGCTCAAGGTGTTGACCTTGGAAGAAGAACCCAGCAACATGCAAGGAGATAAAAGAGGTTTGCTGTTCATTCAGAAACCAAGGAGAGAAAACCAGTGAATAGAGGTTTTGTTCTGAGAAAGCTCTTTGAAGAAGTTCAACTAACTGGACAGTGTAACCTAATCAAAGGTGCATTCCGCCAGTATGAAGAACTGAATCAGAGGCTTGCTAATCTGGTTTTTCGCATAGCACAGAGGCCATTGATGAAGTCAATCTCCTTTATGTTTTACTGATTGTAATGTACTTTTCTAAGTTTATCTTTCTGTAATTTCTTATGAGAAAAGGCATTGTGAGAAAGCTTAAGAAAAAGCCATGAGTGGAAAAAGGCTGAGAGAAATACTTGAGAGAAAAGCCTAGAGTTATTTTCTAATTTCTTTAGGTTGGTTAAGTGTCTTGTATCTTGAACCTATAAGGTATCCCTTTCTTAGTTGGGTTAGCACTAAGAGTGAATAGTTAGGTATTAGCATAGCCAATGTCAAGTTAGGTTAGAACTTGAGTGTGAAAGGATTGGGTCAATCCTGTGAAATTGGTGTATGTAATACTGTTAACTATAGTGAAAATTCTTCCACTGTTGTGGAGGAGACTGGATGTAGGTTGCATAGCACAAGGCAACCGAACCAGGATACATGCTGGTGTTAGCTTTTTCTTCTCTGCTACGTTCTGTTTTCTGATATTCATGAGACAAAAATAAATTATCTCATAAATTTCTGCTGCTGAGTTCAAACAGAATCAGAATTAAAAGTTTATTTAAAAAGGATCATAACAGCAATTAAAAGAAAGGCATAGATTCAACCCCCCTTCTCTAAGCCTACCACAACCTTCAATTGGTATCAGGAGCTAAGGTCTCAAGAATTAAGCTTAACCGCTTGGAGTAAAGATCCAATGGCGAATAACTTGGGCACAACCACAGTTGCCTACACCCTCACTGAAGGCCAGTCAAACAACCGGCCACCTTTCTTCAATGGGAAGAACTACTCCTACTGGAAAAAAGGATAAGGATTTTCATCCAATCCATTAACTACAACATATGGAAGATTGTTGTGAGCGGTCCCAAGATCCCAACAAAAACAAGTGCTGATGGAGTGGTGACTCCAAAAGAAGAAGCTGAATGGAATGAAGATGATAAGAAGAAGATAGAGCTGAATGCTAAAGCAATCAACCTTTTTCACTGTGCTATTAGCTTTGAAGAGTACCGGAAGGTGTCTAGATGTAAGACAGCCAAAGAAATTTGGGAAAAACTCCAGGTTACACACGAAGGCACTAAACAAGTCAAAGAAACGAGGATTGATATGCTGCGAAAAAAGTACGAGATGTTTAGCATGAAGGATGGAGAAAGCATTGATGAAGCATTTGAAAGATTCTCAATCATAATCAACAACCTTGATGCTATGGGTACAAACTATGCAGAACAAACCTTGGTGAGAAAACTCCTTAGAAGCCTTACAAAAGAATGGGAAAACACTGCCACTGTCCTAACCGAGAGTAACAACATAAGTCCCATAACCTATGATGAGCTGAGAGGAAAACTCCTTGCCTATGAAGCCACACACACAAACACAGACTCAAAGAAAAAGGGAATAACCCTCAAGTCACAAATAGAACTGAAAGAGAGTGAGTTTAGTGATGGTATTTCAGATGACGAGCTTTTGTTTTTTGCTAGGAGATTTAGAAGGATGATGAAGAACAAGGGCAAATACAAGGGTTCGAGTTCAAAGGAGCACAAGATCGACTTGAGCAAAGTGACGTGCCATCACTGCAAGGAGGCTGGACACTTCAAGCTAAACTGTCCAAAGCTTAAAAAGGAGGACAAAGGAAAGAAGGAAAGGAAGAGAGTACTCATGGCAGCTTGGGAGGATCTTGAGAACGACTCAAATGAAGAAGAAGAATCTGTAGGAGATGACAAAGACTGCTTCATGGCTGGAAACAACAATCTTGATGAGGTAAATTATTATGATTTGACCATTGAGGACTTGCATGCTATTATTGATGATCTCACTTTAAACACCTCAAAACTCCTTGCAAATACAATAAATGCAGATCTGAAAGAGATGTGTTAAGAGCTAAAAATAATTTTTTAAAAGAAAAAGTGAAGAAAACTGAATGTGCTTTGGACATCATTGAAGAAAACAGATTTCTAAAATCTGAACTTGAAAAATTAAAAGGAAAGCACATTGTGGATCCTTCTGATGAGTTAATTGCTGAAAATGAAAGATTAAATGATATGATTAAAAGGCTGAATGGTGACTTAGCAAAATTTGCTCAAGGTTCTAGCAACTTGGACAAATTACTTGCAAGTCAAAGACCATTGTTTAAAAAATTTGGTTTAGGCTACATAGCCAAGGAAGATGCAGTTTCTAATACTTCCTCTATAAAATTTGTGGCTTTTTTATCAAATACCAAATCCATACCAAACAAATCGGGTATTGGATATATTTCAACTTTTGAAGAAAAATTTGATGAAGTATACACAAGTGAAACTGAACCTTCACCAAGAAATGACCCAAGTTCAAACCGGTCAGGGTTGGGTTACATTTCAAAAAATGAGGCTACTTTCAAGAAACTATTTTTCTACAACAAAACCTCATTTTTGAAAAATCCAAAGAGTTTTAAAAATTTTGGTGAAAACATTTTTGCAAAGAGGAACAATTATAACAAAAATCAGTTTGTTAAAAGAAATGCATCTCCTCCAAAAACCAGAAAATTTCAACCATTTAATCACTTCAAGCAATTTAACTCACCTAAATTTCAGCGACACACATCAGAAAATCATTGTGTTAATTGCAAGAAAGTTGGTCACTCATATGAACAATGCTTCATTGAAAAGAGAGTTGTAGGAAACAAAGTCTACAATGTTGTTTGTGATTTCAATGCACTTGGGCAACCAAGATGGATTAACTTCAAAGGATCCAAATTAATTTGGATATCTAAGGCTACTTGAAACTCATCATGCAGATTTGCCTAGCATCCAAGAACAAAAAGGACATGTGGTACATGGATAGTGGATGTTCAAGGCACATGACTGGAAGGTCTACCTACTTCATCAAACTAAATAAGTATGATAGAAGTTTTGTGACCTTTGGAGATGATGGTAAAGGTAAAATCATTGCTATTGGAAAAGTAGGTAATGAGCAATCTACTTTCATTGATGATGTACTTTTGGTATGTGGTTTGAAGCACAATCTTTTGAGTATAAGTCAGCTGTGTGATTTAGGATATTTAGTGACTTTCAAAAGATTTGAATGCTGTGTTGTTAATGAAAAGACAAATGAAGTAATTTTTGTTGCCAAGCGTTTTAATAATATGTATGGACTCACTCTTGATGAACTAAAAGATCAAAATGTAGCTTGTCTTCACTCTAAAGAATCTGAAAAGTGGTTATGGCACAAGAGATTGGGCCATGCAAGTATGTTTCAAATAAATAAACTTGTAAAGAAAGAATTAGTAAGAGGTCTTCCTTTGATAAAGTTTGACAAAGACATCACTTGTGATGCTTGCCAAATGGGAAAACAAACAAAAAGTTCTTTTAAACCAAAGGAAGACATATCTACTAAAAGACCACTTGAGTTGCTACACATTGATTTATTTGGTCCAACAAGAACTCAAAGCCTAGGTGGTAAACATTATGGTTTAGTAATTGTTGATGACTATACTAGGTTTGGTTGGGTTTTATTTCTTGCACATAAAAATGAAGCCTTTCCGGCCTTTGAACCTTTTTGCAAGAAAATTCAAAATGAAAAGGATTTGAAAATCTCTTCTATAAGAAGCGATCATGGAACTGAATTTGAAAATAATTTATTTGAATCTTTTTGTGAGGAATTTGGAATATCTCACAACTTCTCTTGTCCAAGAACACCACAACAAAATGGAGTTGTGGAAAGAAGAAATAGAAGCATACAAGAGATGACAAGAGCTATGCTTTGTGAGAGTAATGTTCCAAAATTCCTTTGGGCTGAAGCGGTTAACATGGCTTGCCACATTTTGAATAGAATAATCATAAGGAAATTTTTGAAGAAAACCCCTTATGAACTTTGGAAAGGCTACCCACCAAACTTAGATTACTTGCACATCTTTGGATGCAAATGTTTTGTTTTAAATAACAAAGAAAATTTGGGAAAAATTGATCCAAAGGCTTATGAGTGTTTGTTTGTAGGATATTCCACAACTAGTAAAGCATATAGGGTTTATCATCAAGATGCTAGGATTATTGAGGAATCCATACATACTACATTTTGTGATACTAACTTGGTGCAAAGTATTTTGAAAGATTATGATGCAGGAAATCAAGCTCAAAAGGAAGATGAAACCACTTAAAATCATGAAAAAGAAAATTCTGGTCAAACTGAACCAGAAACTGCAACTGCTGAAAATTCGAGAGACAATTACATTTTGTCTCATGAATCTGAAGGAAATCCTAGAAACAGCAGCACCCAGAATCCCTTGGTGACTGAATCTGTCACCAAGTCCACCAGACCTCGTGAATGGAGGTTCTTGAAAAACTATCCCGAGAAATTTGTCATTGGGGACGTTTCTCATGGAGTGCAAACACGGTCCTCCACTAGAAAGGCAAATGAAGGATCAAACATTGCCCTTCTTTCACAAATAGAGCCTCAAAACATCAAGGAAGCACTTAGTGACCCCTCCTGGGTTAAAGCTATGGAGGATGAGCTTCTTGAGTTTGAAAAGAACCAAGTATGGACTTTGGTTCCAAGGCCAAGTGGAAAGAAAGTGACCGGTACCAAGTGGATATTTCGGAACAAGTTGGGAGAAGATGGTAGCATTGCAAGAAACAAGGCAAGGCTAGTGGCTCAAGGATATGACCAAGAAGAAGGAATAGACTTTGATGAATCCTTTACCCCTGTTGCCCGAATGGAAGCCATAAGACTTCTCTTAGCCTATGCTGCATTTTGTGGTTTTAAATTATATCAAATGGATGTGAAATGTCCATTTTTGAATGGTGTGATAGATAGAGAGGTGTATGTGGAGCAGCCTCCTGGTTTTGAAAATAAAGAGCATTCTAATCATGTTTTCAAATTATCTAAAGCTCTCTATGGTTTAAGGCAAGCTCCTAGAGTTTGGTATGAGAGACTTAGCTCCTTTCTTTTGAAAAATGGTTTTCAAAGAGGCACCACTGACACAACTCTATTTATCAAGAATTCTAATGATTCTTTTATTCTAGTCCAAATATATGTTGATGACATTATTTTTGGATCAGCCAATGAATCCCTTTATTCTGAATTTGGAAAGCTCATGACAAGTGAATTTGACATGAGTATGATGGGTGAACTTAATTTTTTCCTTGGGCTGCAAATTAAACAAACTAAAAAAATATTTTCATTCATCAAGAGAAGTATGCCAAGGAATTAGTTAAGAAATTTGGTATGGAAAATGCCAAACCCATGGGAACTCCCATGCATCCTAATTCAAAATTAGATAAGGGAGAAACTGAGAAAGATGTTGATGAGACTAGGTATAGAGGAATGATTGGTTCTCTTATGTACTTAACTTCCTCTAGACCCGATATTATGCAAAGTATTGGAGTGTGTTCTAGGTTCCAATCCAAACCAAAAGAGTCACATCTTTCTGCAGTTAAGATGATCATTAGATATGTTCATGGCACATCCAACTTTGATCTTTGGTATCCTAAGATTGATGATTTTTCTGCAGTTGGTTATTGTGATGCAGATTTTGCTGGTGATAGAGTTGATAGAAGGAGCACTTCAGGCTTATGTTGCTTCCTTGGGAAGTCCTTGAATGTTTGGTCAAGTAAGAAACAGCCAACAGTGGCTCTATCCACTGCTGAGGCTGAGTATATAGTTGCTTCTTCATGTTGTTCTCAGCTTTTATTGTTAAAAACACAGCTTGCCGATTACAAATTAAATGCTAAAAATATTCCCTTGATGTGTGAAAATATGAGTGCCATTAATATTTCTAAAAATTCCAGTTTTGCACTCTAGGAATAAACATATTGAAGTGAAGTTTCACTCAATAAGAGAGTGATGTATGGAAAACGATCCAACACAAAACTCACCGGCAAGTGTACCGGGTCGCATCAAGTAATAATAACTCACATGAGTGAGGTCGATCCCACAGGGATTGAAGGATTGAACAATTTTAGTTTAGTGGTTGATTTAGTCAAGCGAATCAAGATTTGGTTGAGTGATTTGTAATTTGCAGAAACTAAATTGCATGAAAAGTAAAGGGGAAGGGGAGATTTGCAGTAAACTAAAGAGTAGGAAGGTAAAAGTGCTGAATCTTAAAGTGCACGTAATGTAAATTGCAGAAACTTAGATTGCAAGTAATGTAAATGGCTGAAGCTTAAAGTGCAAGAAATGCAAATTGCTTGAATCATAAAAGGAATTGGGAATTGGGATTGCAGAAATTAAACGAGAACAAGTAAATTGCATTAAACATAAAAGAGAAAATTTAATTGCAGTGAAGTAGATCTTAAACAGAAGAGTAAAATGCCTTGAAGAATTTAAAAACAGAAAAGCAATGCTTAATTTGCAGTAATTTAAAAGTGGTTCAAGATCTCAAGAGTGGAAGAGACTAGATAACAAGTCTAGATCTCAAATCCTTCCTTGATCCAACAAGAACAATTGTAAAAGAAAAAAAGAAAAGTAAATTGCAGAAAGAGTGGAAGAAGAAGCAATGAACAGAAAATGAAATTCAATTATGCAGAAAATTAAAGAAGAGATCTCAAGGTGAGATTGAAACAGAAGTTCTTCAATTCTTCACCCAAGATCCAAAGCAAGAAAATTAAAGAGTGCTCAAGCAAGAACAAGGAAGAAGAGAGATCAATTCCCCTTTCCAATTCTCTGAAATCTAAATTCAATTACAAAAAGCTTAAATTGAAAATGAGAGTTCAAAGAAAAATTCAAAGTAAAGTCTCCGGATCCTAATTACATCAAACTAACTCCTATTTATACACTTTCTATTCTTGGATATTGGAATTTGGATGGGCTTTTGATTTGGTGAAGATTTAAATTTAATTGGATTTTTGATTGATTTTTCAGCCCATGAGTAATTTGCCTCCAGGGGGATGCTCAGCTCACAAAGTGAGCTGAGCTTTGAGACTTGGTGTGGGGAGGCCTTGCGTGCTGTTGCTTGGGGGAGGCATCAGGGGAAAGCTCAGCTCACAAAGTGAGCTGAGCATTGGTGCCTTGGTGCACAAAATTGTTGCGCGCTGTGTGTTCCTGGACCGTGTCATATGTTGCGCGCTCCACTCCCTCTGGCCGTGTCATATGTTGCGTGAAATGCACCAAGGGTAGCGCTCAGCTCTCCAAGTGAGCTGAGCCTTGGGGTATCCAAGGGAAGGTCCTTAGTTCGAAACTTGCTGAGTGCATGCGCTGCCCATTTCTTTGGTTTCCTTGCTCCTTGCTTCCTCAAGGTGCTGAGTTCGAATCTTGGAGGATGCATTTGGCCATTTTTGGCTTATTTTCTCTTGTGAGTAGCGCTCCCCCCATCTCCTTTGGTCATGGGTTCAAACCTTGGAGAATGCACTTGCAACTTATTTTCTTTGAATTATTTCTTGTGGGCTCTCGATAATGCTCACTTTGTGAGCTGAGCTTGGTCTTTCCTTTCCTTGTTTCTTGGCCTCATATTGTGCTCAGCTCACAAAGTGAGCAGAGCTTTGTGCCTTGGTCCCTTGAGAGAGAATGTAGCGCTCCCTTGGTGAGCTTGGTGCTCTTGGAGAGAGCTTCATGGTTTGTTGCGCCACACTTCCTCCTTTCTTGGGCCACACTTCTTAGGCTACGCTTTCTTCTTTTCTTTTTTTCTTCACCTACAATTAATCAAAACAACCAATCAAAGTATCTCCAAATTCACAAGGTTTATAAATCATTAGAAATCAATTAAATTTGGCTTAAACCTCATGATTTAGCATCAATTACATGGTGGTTGTTTGATTCAAAGAAGTCATGCTTTTTCATTCCAAATTACTTACTTAGGATGCAAGAAAGTGCATAAAACCAAATAAAAATAAAGAAAAAGGCTAGTAAAACTAGGCTAAGATGACTTGTCATCACAACACCAAACTTAAAACTTGCTTGTCCCCAAGCAAGAAAAGAATTGTGCTTAAGAGTTCTTTCAATTAAAATGGATTTAAAGAATAACATGTAGTATCCTGTGAGTGAAGTGATTAAGTGACAGTGGGGTGAACTCTAAATTATATGCTTATACCAGGGCTTCAGTGCTTACTAGTCCCCACATCTTGGAAGTCTTAGGTCTTATGACTTTCATCCAAATGATATCATGGAGATCTCTCTATAGGTAATCACTTTGAAGCAACTTATAGTTACTGTGCTTTGGCCTTGACTCTAAGTGTCATGTCTCAAAGCGGCTCTTTAGATAAGCTTTCAATCAATACTCCTAAACCAGTTGGTTTTAAGGTATTAGGTATTAAAGCACCCCTAAGGATTTACTTGCTCGAGCCTCTCTCTTTGACACAATTCGACCACAAGCATTTACTAGGATAACAACTCTTTGAGTTTTTGTTTCTTCTTTCTTTTCTGCCTAGTAATTGATGCTCAGAGCCTTGGGCCTTTTTTTTTTCTTTTGGTTGCTGCTTCTTGGATCAATAAATGTTTGAGAATCTCCACAATACTTCTTTGAACTCTATGTCCTGCCTATGAGCTCCCATGCAAGTTTTCATAAACATGCAACCTCAATGCATAATCATACAACTAGAACCACCACTTCTCCTAATTTTTTGCTTGCCTCAAAATTGTTTAATTCCTTAATCCTTCTTTTCAAAGAACTGTCATGTAGTGACCCTTTTTTGAAATCTTGAGTGCATGCAAGTTTGAAAAGTGTAGTGTTGTGAATAATCAAACATCTTAATTATTGAATTATAGAGAATTGCACTAAACAGACAGACAGACAGGGACATAATATCACTTTCAATCACAGCAATATCTGATAATCATTGAACAATACAACCTTTTGGAGTTTACTTACTGTCCTCCTCCTCATCATCATCATTGCTGGTCTTCTCATTCCTCTTTTATCTCCTTGATTGATGATGCTTAATCTTTCCAAAAGCTTGTACGATGCTCTGCAGTGATATTGAAAGTTGCTTGTTCCCCAAGCACTTGGAAAATGGTTAGCATGCAAGATTTATTTGTGGGCCTTTGAACTTACTTTGGTGTGGGAACACCAAACTTAGTACCTTGCCAATGGTTCTCATGCATCAGATCAACCATGTGTGAAATTATTTTTCTCTTTTTTTTATTTTTTATTTTTTTTAAGAGCAATAAAACTGAAAACTAGGAAACAGCAAAATAGTTAACTAGTTCATCTAATATGCTTGAAGCTAGCATTATGCAGAAGGTGAGAATATGTTTTATGATGGGATTTTGGTGGAACACCAAACTTAGAATCCTTCATTCTCCCTTATATTGTTTTGGTGTGTAACACCAAACTTAGCTTCTTTCAATATAGATGAAGTTAATTAACCTTTTTATTAAAATAGCTATGAAAAAAAAACTACCTCAGGTTGGGTTGCCTCCCAACAAGCGCTTCTTTATTGTCATTAGCTTGACATCCTTCATTTTGTGCTCATGGAAGTTCAAAATCTTGTTGCCTTTGATTTTCTCCTCTCATCCTGAGCTTCCTTTCCTCTGTTTCTTCTTGTGAAATTTCTCTGTGATGCTTTTCTTGGATGAGTAATTCTTTTCCCATAGCCCTCTCACTTTCCTTCAAAATTGCTTTCCATTTCTCCAACCTAGCAGCTTCTTCATTGTCTTTTAGGTCATCCTTAATGGCTTTGGAGATGATATTTGCCTTCTTCTCACCCGTTTCAACAAGGTGCTTAGCTAGTTGTTGTATTTGTTTCTCAATTCTTCTTATTAAGGTTTCCTGATCTTTCATTGTCACCTCTTGGTGCTTCATCATTCTCTCTATTAAGATCTCCAAGTTGGTGATCCTCTGAGATTCTTGTGAGATTAGTTGGTTGTGGGGTGTTGGGGGTTGGAAATGTGTGCATTGGGGTGGTGCGTGATGGTTGTTGTTGTGAGGGTGGCTTTTATGCTGGTTTTTGAAGTTGGGGTTGTTGCAATTGAAGTCCCTTGGTCTTTGATTTTGGTGTTCGAACCCCCTCCAGTTGGAATGAGTCCTCCAGGGTGGGTTGTACACATCATTCTGAGACCTGTGTTGGAACATGCTTGAGGGGCTGTTTGGAGAGTGTGATTGCTCATAACTTTGTTGCTCATGGTTAATTGCTCCAAAACCTTGTTCAGGTTGATTCCAACTGTATGAGTTTTGAGTTAGGTTGTATGCATGTACTACAGCAGTTCGCAGCTCATTGATTTCTCTGACCATCATATCTAGTTGTTGTAGAGTCTGCTGATGCATCTGCTTGTTTTGGTTCATGACTGCACAGACACCTTCAATTTCCTTCCCTTGTGTGAATGGTTGCACTTTTGCCTCTGGTTTAACAATTCCCTGAGGTGGTTTCAACTTGGCTAGGAGTTCATTCATTAGTTCTTCCCATCCAATGATGCTTCCTTGTGGGAAAGCTTCAAACCATTGAGCAACATTGTTCATGGTGATGAGTGGATGCTTCAAGTTATGGGTTGCATTATCATCTAAGGTGGGGACATTACTCCCATGATTACTGGAATTCGTTGAGTTCCCCTCCATGATCTGCACAATCACAAACGGTCCAAATGAAGATAGAGTATATTCATGCCAGAATATGGTTAGAGGATTAGTTGACACAATGTGTCAAACAGTTGATAAACTTGAAAGATTAATGGAAGAAAATTGCTTCTCTCGTATATTCAACAAGCTATGAGGATCACACAAAGCCAGAGAAACCAAGAAAACTTCACTCTATAGCTAAAGTGAAGTTTCAATTAGTTCAAGCAAAAATTCAAACAGTTAGTGGGTTAGTAACGAAAAATGAAGAAACAGAAAAGAAAAAATGCTTGATCTAGATCTCCACTTCACTTAATCATTGTCAACCTATTCAATCCCCGGCAACGGCGCCAAAAACCTGATGTGTGGAAAACGATCCAACACAAAACTCACCGGCAAGTGTACCGGGTCGCATCAAGTAATAATAACTCACATGAGTGAGGTCGATCCCACAGGGATTGAAGGATTGAACAATTTTAGTTTAGTGGTTGATTTAGTCAAGCAAATCAAGATTTGGTTGAGTGATTTGTAATTTGCAGAAACTAAATTGCATGAAAAGTAAAGGGGAAGGGGAGATTTGCAGTAAACTAAAGAGCAGGAAGGTAAAAGTACTGAATCTTAAAGTGCACGTAATGTAAATTGCAGAAACTTAGATTGCAAGTAATATAAATGGCTGAAGCTTAAAGTGCAAGAAATGCAAATTGCTTGAATCATAAAAGGAATTGGGAATTGGGATTGCAGAAATTAAACGAGAACAAGTAAATTGCATTAAACATAAAAGAGAAAATTTAATTGCAGTGAAGTAGATCTTAAACAGAAGAGTAAAATGCCTTGAAGAATTTAAAAACAGAAAAGCAATGCTTAATTTGCAGCAATTTAAAAGTGGTTCAAGATCTCAAGAGTGGAAGAGACTAGATAACAAGTCTAGATCTCAAATCCTTCCTTGATCCAACAAGAACAATTGTAAAAGAAATAAAGAAAAGTATATTGCAGAAAGAGTGGAAGAAGAAGCAATGAACAGAAAATGAAATTCAATTATGCAGAAAATTAAAGAAGAGATCTCAAGGTGAGATTGAAACAGAAGTTCTTCAATTCTTCACCCAAGATCCAAAGCAAGAAAATTAAAGAGTGCTCAAGCAAGAACAAGGAAGAAGAGAGATCAATTCCCCTTTCCAATTCTCTGAAATCTAAATTCAATTACAAAAAGCTTAAATTGAAAATGAGAGTTCAAAGAAAAATTCAAAGTAAAGTCTCCGGATCCTAATTACATCAAACTAACTCCTATTTATACACTTTCTATTCTTGGATATTGGAATTTGGATGGGCTTTTGATTTGGTGAAGATTTGAATTTAATTGGATTTTTGATTGATTTTTCAGCCCATGAGTAATTTGCCTCCAGGGGGATGCTCAGCTCACAAAGTGAGCTGAGCTTTGAGACTTGGTGTGGGAGGCCTTGCGTGCTGTTGCTTGGGGGAGGCATCAGGGGAAAGCTCAGCTCACAAAGTGAGCTGAGCATTGGTGCCTTGGTGCACAAAATTGTTGCGCGCTGTGTGTTCCTGGACCGTGTCATATGTTGCGCGCTCCACTCCCTCTGGCCGTGTCATATGTTGTGTGAAATGCACCAAGGGTAGCGCTCAGCTCTCCAAGTGAGCTGAGCCTTGGGGTATCCAAGGGAAGGTACTTGGTTCGAAACTTGCTGAGTGCATGCGCTGCCCATTTCTTTGGTTTCCTTGCTCCTTGCTTCCTCAAGGTGCTGAGTTCGAATCTTGGAGGATGCATTTGGCCATATTTAGCTTATTTTCTCTTGTGAGTAGCGCTCCCCCCATCTCCTTTGGTCATGGGTTGAAACCTTGGAGAATGCACTTGCAACTTATTTTCTTTGAATTATTTCTTGTGGGCTCTCGATAATGCTCACTTTGTGAGCTAAGCTTGGTCTTTCCTTTCCTTGTTTCTTGGCCTCATATTATGCTCAGCTCACAAAGTGAGCAGAGCTTTGTGCCTTGGTCCCTTGAGAGAGAATGTAGCGCTCCCTTGATGAGCTTGGTGCTCTTGGAGAGAGCTTCATGGTTTTTTGTGCCACACTTCCTCCTTTCTTGGCCATACTTTTTCTTCCTTGGGCCACACTTCTTAGGCTATGCTTTCTTCTTTTCTTCTTTTCTTCACCTACAATTAATCAAAACAACCAATCAAAGTATCTCCAAATTCACAAGATTTATAAATCATTAGAAATCAATTAAATTTGGCTTAAACCTCATGATTTAGCATCAATTACATGGTGGTTGTTTGATTCAAAGAAGTCATGCTTTTTCATTCCAAATTACTTACTTAGGATGCAAGAAAGTGCATAAAACCAAATAAAAATAAAGAAAAAGGCTAGTAAAACTAGGCTAAGATGACTTGTCATCAAAGAGCTTGTCCAAAAAGGGGATATTCGCATTCAATTTGTTAAATCGGAGGAGCAATTAGCAGATATTTTCACAAAACCACTTGCTGAGGACAGATTCTGCATGCTTAGGACTAGTTTAGGAATCTTGAGTTATGATTCTGTTTTTTGAAAATTGCTGATGTATTTGCTGGAGCTTTTTGTCTCATAAACAGGTATGAGACAATTCTGGGCAGAAGAAAAGTGTTCCCCCTTAATCAGTGTGATCTGGTCTTATTTCAAGTGCAAAATGATTTGGACCAACCTCAAAAATCAGATCTAGAGTGGTCCAATGTGTTTCCTTAAATTCAACTTTCCCTAGGCCCATATATGAATGTTACAATTTTTGTTTGGTTGTTAATTTTTTTGATGGGCTGTGTGTTTAAATTATCTTTTGAAAGGATTTTCATTTTTATCCAAAAGGATTTTCAGTTTGATTTTATTTTTGGTTGTTTTTTTTTCAAAATTTAAAATTAATTTCCAGTTTTATTTTAAAATCAAATAAAATCTTTCTTTTTTGAGGTCATGTCTTTTCAAGTCATTTCAAAAGGTGATGCATTTGCATGGTTTTGAAAATCTACTTTTGGGTACGGTTACCAACACTCTCTCTCTTCCCTCCATAACTTCTCCTCAACCTCTTCAGTTTCTTCCCACTCTCTTTACTGCTTCTCTTCCCTCAAAAGCCTAAATATCACCAAATGAGGAAGAAAACCATTGCTAAAAGGCCTCCTCGTAAAAAAATCTTCAAGCCTCTCACATAGCCCTCAACCCGCTCTCACGACCAAACCTTCACTCCATCTCCTTCTCCTCCTACCTCTCCTCCTTGGTGTGATCCCATGGCACAAACCAAAAATCCTTCTAGGGTTACTCCTTCCGCCAAGAAGACACCACAGACGAAAGAACCTCCATCCAAGCCAGGGTCATCGAAACCAAGTTCATCCAAGGGGAAGCGACCAGCCACACCTGAACCTCCACCTGAGTCCACACAACCAAAGTCTAGGTCTGTTCCATCACGTTCTCAAAGAGGTAAAACTCGAGTTCCTCTTAAGTCAGTTAAAGAACCAGACATTGGCCCTTTTGATCACAAAGCTCACTTTTTAACTTCTCACTCGAACTATAACCCTTATAGATTCAAATATGCCATAAATAATGATTTTTATGATGGGGTTATCAAGTATCATACCATGTGTCCCTCTTTTCTTGCTGATTTGCCATCTTTGAAAAGAAAAGGTTTTCCATTTGTTGATAACTTGATTTTTCTGGACTGGAATAATCTTTTTGACATCAAAAAGCCTGTTTATCCCTTGTTGGTCAAAGAATTTTATGCAAACATGACTTATCATGAAGGTACTGCTCACTCATATGTAAAAGGGTCAAGACATAGTTTTAAATAATGAAACTATCAGTGATGCTTTGAAGTATACTGATGTTGGGCCTTGTGCTTACACTTCGGTTAAGTGGGATGAAGGTGTTGGAATTTCTTATCATGATGTATTGGCTCACATCTGTGAACATGTTTCTTTAATTGATGGCATTACACCCACTCACAAAGCCCTGGGGTATGAGCGTGCTCAGTTGCACCGAATGGTCAACCACATTATTCTTCCTCAAAGTGGCTCATATCAAAGGGTTTCCTACACTGATACTCTTATTTTATATGCCCTTCTCACCAAAACTGAAATTTCATTTGCATACTTGATGGTTAGATATATGTTTGATATTGTTAGGAGTGAAAAGGACAGAGCACTTCCTTATGGCATGTTTCTAACTTGCATATTTGAGTATTTTGGTGTTGACTTGACCAATGAGGTATATCAAAATAGACATTCATACCTAAAAGGGGGTGGTTCAGTGAAACAGCAAAAAGGACCCACTAGATCTGAAAGAGTTGTCCTAGATGATGAAGATGATGATTTTGTCCCTGAGGATTCTCCTGTTCCTTTCACTGAGGGTACATCCATCTCTACTCGGAAGAAATTTGCCTTGCTGAATGTGGTCAAAGATGTTGTTAAGGAGTTTGTCTCCCAATCAAACCATTTGATTACCATGAGCAAGGAACAAAGGAAGCTAGCCAGCAAGTATGAGAATTTCCTAAAGAAATCAAGGGATCGAGTGGATGTGTTCATGTCCTTCATCGATAACCTTCAAGAGGATGAAGACCTTGCCACTGATGTTGAAGAAGAAGCCAATTCGGAGGGGAATGGCTCTGATGCCTAGAAATTGTCTCATAAAAACTGTTGCTGATCTCTTTCTGTCTCATGAACTATGTTTCTCTTTTGCTACTTTTGAACTGTTTCATTTTGGATAACTGTAATAACTTTAAATACTGTTGCACCTTTGGTAGTTTAGTTAGTACTTTGCACTGTGAACTAACTCTTTTCTGCAGGATTCAAGACTTTGTTTTTTTTTTTGTTGTTCATGCTTATTGTCCGCCCTTGATGGCAAAAGGGGGAGTAATAGCAATAGGATGGTAAATGTGTCCTAGGAATTTGTTGGCATTTGTTGCAGCTACTAGTATGTCTTTTGGGATTTTTTGTCCAATTGCTGCATTAAAACTTGATTTCACATGCTGAATCCTTTTGCTGCTGATATTAGCTTGATGTTGGGCTGATTATGTGATGTTGCCTATTTGATACCCTTTAGCAAAGATAAATGTGTATAGCTCTTTATTGTGCTCTCTTTAAGTGTAATATAAAACAGGAACAAAGAGGAAAGCATAAATCCAGGGGGAGCTACCCTTGAAAGAGAAAGGGGGAGAAACACAAAAGCAAGTGACATCATTCAAAGGAAAGTTTCTTAACTCTATTCAAATTCAATTCCTTTTGATAAATGTTTTAATTATGTTTGTCATCAAGGGGGAGATTGTTGAGTTAAGAAATTAACTAAATTAATTAGTGATGACAAACATTATTTTTTGGAAAAATAAATAATTAGTGTTGAGTATTAATAATTGTATGTTGCTAATTATTTATAAAATGTTGCAAGCCAAAATTTGAATTATAGCCCAAATGGAATGGAAAATAAAACAAGGCTGATGGGTTAATGAAATAAACAAAGCCCAAAAGGAAGCAAAGCTAAAAAGTCAAACGGGCCAAGCAAATTACAACCCGATCCAAGCCCGAGTTGATATTCAGCAAGCAAATTCCCTCTCACTTGCTTTCACCAACTCAACGTTCCTTTTTCTCTGACCATGTCAAATCACAAAACTCAGAAAAGTGAGAAAGAGAAAGAGAAAGCTTATTCCCTAAGGAGATCATCAAAGAAGCAAGAAAGAGAAAGTCCAAGCTTGAAACTCAGAAGTCTAATCAACCATTTCAAACCAAATCAAGCTTAGGTTAAAGGTAACCCATTTTCTTTTACATGCAACACACTTTCTTCTCTTCATCTTCAACTCTCTGTATCTCCATTTTGAGCTATATAGAAAAGAGGATTTCTGTTCCTCTCTGCTGTGAATCCATGGTCTCAAATATGTCTTGGGGACCAAGTTAGTTTTCAAGGGCTCAGATCAAGTTGACCATTGGAAGACTCTTGTGGTTGCTATTTTATGGCTTTCGGTCAAGATGAAGAAGTCAGAAGCAAAGTTTCTACTCTAAGGTTTAATGGGAAAAAGTAAATCTGGGGGTTGGTGAAGCTCAAGGCTCAAGGTGTTGGCCTTGGAAGAAGAACCCAGCAACATGCAAGGAGATAAAAGATGTTTGCTGTTCATTCAGAAACCAAGGAGAGAAAACCAGTGAATAGAGGTTTTGTTCTGAGAAAGCTCTTTGAAGAAGTTCAACTAACTGGACAGTGTAACCTAATCAAAGGTGCATTCTGCCAGTATGAAGAACTGAATCAGAGGCTTGCTAATCTGGTTTTCGCATAGCACAGAGGCTGTTGATGAAGTCAATCTCCTTCATGTTTTACTGATTGTAATGTACTTTTCTAAGTTTATCTTTCTGTAATTTCTTGTGAGAAAAGGCATTGTGAGAAAGCTTAAGAAAAATCCATGAGTGGAAAAAGGCTGAGAGAAACACTTGAGAGAAAAGCCTAGAGTTATTTTCTGATTTCTTTAGGTTGGTTAAGTGTCTTGTATCTTGAACCTGTAAGGTATCCCTTTCTTAGTTGGGTTAGCACTAAGAGTGAATAGTTAGGTATTAACATAGCCAATGTCAAGTTAGGTTAGAACTTGAGTGTGAAAGAATTGGGTAAATCTTGTGAAATTGGTGTATGTAATACTGTTAACTATAGTGAAAATTCTTCCACTGTTGTGGAGGAGACTGGATGTAGGTTGCATAGCACAAGGCAACCGAACCAGGATACATGCTGGTGTTAGCTTTTTCTTCTCTACTACGTTGTGTTTTCTGATATTCATGAGACAAAAATAAATTGTCTCATAAATTTCCGCTGCTGAGTTCAAACAGAATCAGAATTAAAAGTTTGTTTAAAAAGGGTCATAACAGCAACTAAAAGAAAGGCATAGATTCAACCCCCCTTCTCTAAGCCTACCACAACCTTCAATGATCCTACTCAAAACGCCACAGACAAGGTCGGATCTTCCGGATCAGAGAATGCTGCGCCTTTGGGTTCTAGCCTCTACCACAGAGACCCTAATCTCCCCATACTTTGGCTGAATTGGTGTCTCGAGAAGTCCCCAACGAAGTCGTGGATTAGCCGTCTGAGAGATATATAATCAAGCTGGCAGTTCATTCTTTCCAGTCACGTATTCACACAAACCCAAGTAGACACGGGTGGTTGTCAGGCACGCTGTCTTCGTATGATGAACGGAGCTGATTGTCACAAATTATCCCATTCATCATGTTGAAGAACGAATATACATCTTAGAATTATATTAATTCATAGAACTCAGCAGGGCTCCTATACTCAACCTAGGAGGTTTAGAAACTCATACTAATAGAAAATACAATGATAGAATTCGAGATATGCTGGAAGAGATCCTAAACAAGTGTGATCTTCTCCCTTAAATACTAAACTAATAACTAGTAAGGATAAAACAGTCTTTTTAGTCCTAAAATCCACTTCTGGGGCCTATTTGGTGAGTGTTTGGGCTGAGCTTTGATGAGATCCACATGCTAGGAGGCCTCTAGGGCGTTGAATGCTGGCTAGGGGGTCCTCTCTATGCATTTGGACGCTGGTCTCTTCTCCTTGGGCGCTAGACGCCTGTAAGGGGGCAGGAGGCTGGCGTTGGATGCCAGTTTTTGGCCTTCTAATATGAAGAAAACTATGGACTATTATACATTGTTGGAAGCTCTAAAACTCAGTTTTCCATAGCCATTGAGAACGCTCCATTTGGACTTCTGTAGCTCCAAAAAAGCTCTTCTGAGTACAAGGAGGTCAGATCCGGACAACATCTGCAGTGCGTTCTCTGTCTCTGAATTAGACTTTTGCTCAAACTTCGCAATTTCAGCCAGAAATTACCTGAAATTGCATAAAAACACACAAAATTGAAGTAGAATCCAAAAATGTAAATTTAACACTAAAACTTATGAAAACTTAATGAAAACTAAACAAAACATGCTAAAAACTATATGAAAATGATGCCAAAGAGCGTATAAAATATTCGCACATCACAACACCAAACTTAAACTGTTGCTTGTCCCCAAGCAACTAAAAACACAGTAGGATAAAAAGAAGAGAAGATACAATAAATCTCAGAGTTTCAAATGAAGCTCAGTTTCAATTAGATGAGCGCGACTTAGTAGCTTTTTGCTTCTGAATAGTTTTGGCATATCACTATCCATTGAAACTCAGAAATATTGGTCTCTTTAGGAACTTAGAATCCATATGATATTATTGACTCTCCTAGTTCAGTTCTTTTTTATTCTTGAACACAACTTTCAGAGTCTTGGTCGTGACACTAAGCACTTTGTTTTCCAGTATTACCACCAGATACATAAAAGCCACAGACACTTTAACTGGGTGAACCCTTTCAGATTGTGATTCAGATTTGCTAGAATCCCCTGATAGAGGTGTCCAGTGTTCTTAAGCACACTCTTTTTGATTTGGACCACGACTTTAACTGCTCAGTCTCAAACTTTTTACTTGATACCTTTACACCATAAGCACATGGTTAGGGACAGCTTGGTTGAGCCATTTAGGCCAGGATTTTATTCCTTGTAGGCCCTCCTAACCATTGATGCTCAAAGCCTTGGATCCTTTTACCTTTGCCTTTTGGTTTAAAGGGTTATTGGCTTTTTGCTCTTGCCTTTTGGTTTAAAGAGCTATTGGCTTTTTTTGCTTTTTAATTTTTAATTTTTTTATTTCTTTTTTTTGCCATTTTTTTCGCATGCATATATAATTTTTTTTTTTCTTTTACAACATGCTTTTTCTTTTTCTTTTTGCTATTTTTTCTTGCTTCAAGAATTAATTTTTTGGATTTTTCAGATTACCAATAATACTTTTCCTTTTTTCATCATTCTTTCAAGAGTCAACATTCTAAAATTTCAACTTCAAATATGCACTATTTATTCATACATTCAGAAAATAAAAGCAATACCACCACATCAAGATAATTGAACTATTCTTATTATAAACTTGAAATTCATGTATCTCTCAATTCTTTTCAAATAATTTTTTTTAAGTAAGGTGAGAGACATATGGAATATTTTATTACTTTAAGACATAGATAAAAATGATCATGCAGTAAGAACAAGAGAACAGATAATACAATATAACAGAAAACAGAAAATATCATACGAAAAGGAGATTAAGAGAATGAATCCACCTTTAGTGGTGGCGGCTAGTGCTCCTCCTTGAGGATCCAATGTATTCCTTGATATCTTCAATGTCACTCCTTTATCTTTGTTGTTCTTCCCTCATAGCTCTTTAGGAGTGGTAGAAGTAAAACAGCAAAGCTTTTACAACACCAAACTTAAGAGTTTTGCTCGTCCTCGAGCAAATATGAACGATGGAGAAGGATAGGGTAGAAGAAGGTGGAGTAGGTGGAGATTCTGGGGGACCTACTAGTCCTAAGAGGCTAGGGAATTTGAATTTTCTGCCCTCCTTATGGGTGTTTAAATGCCCAGGCTATGCCCATAGCTGGCGTTCAATGCCAGCTTGCTGCCATTTGGGGCGTTGAACGCCCAGTTAGTGCTCCCTGGCTGGCGTTCAACGCTAGCAACACTCCATCCAGAGGGTTTTTCACTGCTGAACCTTTCTGTCTCTGTTCTGACTGCTGCACATGATCACAAACATTAAAAGGCAAGGAAAAACTCTAAAAATAAACTAAAATAAACTCAAATAAAAATAAACGAAAGAAATAAGAACAGAAATACTCTACTCATGGTTGGGTTGCCTCCTAACAAGTGCTTCTTTAATGTCATTAGCTTGACGGACAGCTCCTTTCAAGGAGGAAGATAGTCATAAAGGAATAAATCCTTACTCCTTACTAGGAGCATCCTTCATGTGCTCTCATGGATTAGCATAAGACACTTAAGAGACAGGATCTTGTTCACTGCATGAGGCAGGGTTGGGCTTGCAGCAATATGCTGGTGTCCCTTTTTGCCACTTCCCTCTTTCATGGTGAATACCATGATGAGAGAAGTGAATACTACCATCTTCCATGGTGAAAAGCCTTCAGTAGGGATATTTTTATTTTTCCAGCCCCTAGGTATCTTCCTTTTGGGGCCTTCCTCCTTGGTGGATAGTGTACATCCAACATCAAACTTACATTTGGTCTTAGGAGGGATTAAATTAGTTCCATCCAAGGGAGGAGGCTTGAATGCTGAATCCTTTATGCAAGTGCCTCCCTTGTCAGGGGGTAATAGAGGGTCAAGAACCTTGAACACCATCCAATCCTTATGGAAGGTAATCCTTGTTTCTTGTGCCTATTGGATTCCCAGCTTCTTCATCACAGATGAAGGTATCAGATTTAAACTTAAGCCAAGATCATATAAGGCTTTGTCAAAAGTGAGCTTTCCAGTAGTCCATAGGATCTGAAAGCTCCATGTATCTGGCATCTTCCTAGGAACCTCATTCTGGATTGGGATACTGTACTTTTCATTAAGTACCTCTATTCCATCTCCCCTTTGGTCCTTCTTTTCAAATACCTCTGTAAAAGAGATATTGACTTGCAGTTTCTTGAATGCTGCTTTGAGATGAGCCAGTTGCTCATCTTCTAGTTCTGTTTGCATGCCTAGGAAAGGTAGCTCTTGAGGCTTTTTCACCTTTGAAAGGGCGTGCTCTGTGGGATTCACAGGCTCCTCTTACATGCCCAGAGAAGAATCAATTTGAGGTTCTTTCTCCTCTGTAGGGGTGTGCTCAATGGCATTCTCAGGATCCTTCTGGTCCGTAATTGCCTTAAGTCCCTCAATAGCATGCTCTTGAGGTTCAGCCTCCTTGGTGAAGACTACTGTCCCACCTTCTTTTAAGGTCTCATTCCCAGAGAGCATCAGGCTTTCTGTGAGGGCCCTATAGGGATGCACTTCCTCAAACAACTCAATAAGGGGAATATTAACCTACTCAGGTGTCCAACGATCATGGATGAGAGTGTCTCCTTGAGCGTAGTTACCACTCATATCACTAGGAGCATTATAAATATCAGCAGGGGGTAGTGGAGGTTGAAGGACCTTGATAACCATGTAATCCTTCTGTAACCTCATCACTAATTCGCCTCTCTTAGCATCAGAGAGGTTTCTTCTAGTAGATAGAGACCATTGTTCCATAACCTCAATAAAAGGAATATTGATTTGCATCTTTTCAGAGCCTTCCAAGGATTGTGAGCATTGCTCATCCTTGATCTCTTTTTGGGGCATCTGAGGGTGTAGTACTTCAGGCTTTCTTCCCATAAGAGGGGCGTGCAACAATGTGCTCCCAACCTCTTCTTGAGTCTCTTCTTCATTTAGTTCCTCAACAGTGTATACCATATGAGGCTTAGCATCCTTGGTACTAATGAGGGCCAGACACTCTTCTCTTGGATTCACTTCTGTGTCTCTGAGAAGAGTGTTAGGGTGTCTCTACAGTTTCTGAGGAAGGTTCCTCTGAATGACTGCATTGCACTCCTTAGTAAGAGCTACTATCTCTACTTCCCTCCAATCCCTCTTGTTGTTCAGTATTTCCTTCATAAACTTAGCATATGAAGGCATTTGTTCAAGAGCCTCTGTAGAGAGAATTTTGATCTCCAGCTTCTTAAAAGCTTCTAAGAATTTGGCAAATTGCCTATCCTTTTCTGCTTTTTGAAATCTTTCAGGGTATGGTAATTTGGCCTTGTACTTAAGGGCCATGAGTGGTACAGGGTGAGTGTCCATAGTGCTTGAAGAAGGGTCACCAACCTGCTTAGGAGAGGTGTTTCCAGCACTTACATGTGTCTGATCTTCCTTGGGCTGGCATTCAATGCCTGGGCTACTAACGCCAGGAACACTATTTCCTTTTGGGCATTCAACACCCTTGTTGGTGTCTTCAATTGGGCGTTCAACGCCAGGGATGGATACCCCTTCTTGGCGTTGAATGCCAATGACATTCCTCTTTGGGCATTCAATGCCCTCAGAGACGTCTTGAACATCAGTCTGGTGTTTCTCTGTTAGCTTTTCTTTTTTATTGTATTGAGGTTGGATGTTTAAAAATTTCCAACTCCTCAGTTGAATAGCCTGGCATTTCTCTGTTATCTGCTTAGATAACTGCTGCCTTGTTTGACTCAGCTGGGCTTCTACATTCCTGTTAGAAGCCTGAGTTTCTCGTAAAGCCTCTTGCAGTTTCAGTAGTTGCTTGGCAAGGGTGTTCAATTGCTGAGTCAATGGGCCATCTTACTCTGGAGGGTTAGGTTCAGTAGATACTGCCTTAACCTCTCCTTTCATAGAAGTCTCAGCAGATGAGTACAGATGTTGATTAGTGGCAACTGTCTCAATAAGCTCGTGATCCTCTTCAATGATCTTTTTCATGTGTTTGGAACCACCGGCAGAGTGGTCAAGAGACATTTTAGACATGTCTGAAAGTCCATAGTAGAAGATGTCTAACTGTACCCATTCTGAAAATATTTCAGTGGGACATTTTCTTAGCATCCTCCTATACCTTCTCCAGGCATCATAAAGATATTCATTATCTCCTTGTTTGAAGCCTTGGATGTCTAGCCTCAGCTGGGTCATCCTCCTTGGAAGGAAGTATTGATTCAAAAAATTATCTACTAACTGTTTCCAAGTTTTCAAGTTAGATCTGGGCTGGTTATCTAACCACCTCTTTGCTTGGTCCTTTACAGTAAAAGGAAAGAGCAATAGTCTGTAGACATCTTGGTCTACTCCCTCATTGTGTACTGTGTTAGCAATCTTTAAGAAATCTGCCAGGAACTCTGTAGGTTCTTCCTGTGAAAGTCCAGAATACTGGCAGTTTTGCTGCACTAAAGTAATGAGTTGAGGGTCTAGTTCAAAGCTACTTGCTCTGATGTGAGGTATGCTAATACTTCTTCCATAGAAGTCAGCAGTGGGGTTTGTATAGGACTCCAAAGTTTTTCTGAACTCTTCATTCCCATTCGGATTAGAAGAAGAAGAAGAATGAAAGATTGTAATTAAAATATTTTTATTTTATTTATTTAATTAATTTGGAAAATAGAAGTTAATTAATTAAAAGGAATTAAAAATTAATTATTGATTTTCGAAAAGAAGAGAGGGAAATAGAAGAAGGATTTTCAAAAATTAGGAGAGAGAAGAATTAATTAGGAAGTTTTGAAAAAGAAGAGAGAAAAAACAAGTAACTAATTAGGAAAAGATTTGAAAATAAAATGAGATAGAAGATTAGAAAAGATTTGATTTTAAGAACAAGATAAGATAAGAATTGAAAAGATTTAAAAAATATTTAATTTTAAAATTTAAAAGAGGATAAGATAGAAAAGATAAGATAAGTTAGGTAAGAAAGATAAGATAAGGAAGTTAAGAAAAGATAAGTTTTAAAATTAAAAAGATTTAAATTTTGAAATTTTTAATTTTGAATTTTTGAAATTGAAACAAGATAAGATAAAGATTTGAAAAAGATTTGAATTTGAAAAGGTTTGATTTTTAAAATTTGAAATAAGATAATATAAGATTTTTGAATTTTGAATTTTAAATTTTTGAATTTTAAAGAAAGATAAAAAGATAAGATATGATTTTTGAAAAAATTTGATTTTGAAATTTGAAAACTAAGATAAGAAAAGATAAAAATTTAAAATTAAAATCTGAATTTTTAATGAAATTTTCGAAATTTTTAATTAAAATAAAGATAGAAAAGATATTTTTTATTTTTGAATTAATGAGGAAAAAGAAAAACAACAAAAAGACACCAAACTTAAAATTTTTAGGATCAAAACAAAAAGAACAAGAACACCAAGAACAAAACTCAAAGAATTCAAAGAACACAAGAATATGCAAAAGACACCAAACTTAAAAATTTTAAAAACCAAACACACAATTTTTGAAAATTTGAAGGAAAAACACCAAAAGATATCAAACTTAAAAATTTTAAGATCAAAACAAAAAGAAAACACAAGAACAACTTGAAGGTCTAGATGAACACCAAGAACACTATTCAAGAAATTCAAGCCAATAAAACTAAACAAAGGACACCAAACTTAAAATTTTTGAAGACCAAAACACAATTTTTCAAAAAATCAAAAGAAAAGACACAAGAAGACACCAAACTTAAAGATTGACACTAGATTAAGACGAAGAAATTATTTTTGAAAATTTTTAGAAAGAAGAACTCAAAATTTTTGAAAAACTCAACAAGAAAAAAGACAAAAGACTCAAACCAAGAACAAAGATTAAACAAAGAAAAGAAATTTTTTTTGAAAAAGTGTTTAATTTTTTTGAAAATAAAGAAGAAGAAAATAAAAAATAAAAACTAACAAAATTAAAGACAATACCTTATCTAAGAAACAAGACAATCCGTCAGTTGTCCAAACTCGAACAATCCCCTGCAACGACACAAAAAACTTGGTGCACAAATTCCCATGCTTTGTACAGCTGAACCAGCAAGTGCACTGGGTCGTCCAAGTAATACCTAAGCGAGTCAGGGTTGATCCCACAAGGATTGTGGTTTGAAGCAAGCTATGGTTATCTTACAGGTCTTAGTCAGGCGGATAGAAGAGTTTGATTGATTTGGAAGATGGAATTACAATGTTTAATTGCATAAAAGGAATAAAGGGTATAAAATACTTTGTGAATGGAATTTTAATCAGGGATAAGAAGATGATTAAGGCTTGGAGTTGCTTTGTCCTTCTGAATTAACTCTGGTCTTACTGTCTTCTTCAATTATGAATGATTTCTTCAATGGCAGGTTGTATGTGATCAACACCTTTCTTGAGAGGTCGTCAATGCTCCTCCAGATCTAAACACCAGGGTTAGTGCGCATCCAGTCTGATTGAGGGTGAAGCTCCGGCAGTCCATTCTCCTTAAAGATCCTTCCCAAAACGCCACAGACAAGGTCGGATCTTCCAGATCAGAGAATGTTGCACCTTTGGGTTCTAGCTTCTACCACAGAGACCCTAATCTCCCCATACTTCGGCTGAACTGGTGTCTCGAGAAGTCCCCAACGAAGTCGTGGATTAGCCATCTGAGAGATGTATAATCAAGCTGGCGGTTCATGCTTTCCAATCACATATTCACACGAACCCAAGTAGACACGGGTGGTTGTTAGGCACACTGTCTTAGAATGATGAACGGAGCTGATTGTCACGGATCATCCCATTCATCATGTTGAAGAACAAATATACATCTTAGAATTAAATCAAACACGGATTAAAGAGAAACAATAATACTTTTATTAATTCATAGAACTCAGCAGGGCTCCTACCCTCAACCTAGGAGGTTTAGAAACTCATATTGATAGGAAATACAATGACAGAATTTGAAATATGCTGGAAGAGATCCTAAACAAGTGTGATCTTCTCCCTTAAATACTAAACTAATGACTAGTAAGGGTAAAACAGTCTTTTTAGTGCTAAAATCCACTTCTGGGACCCACTTGGTGAGTGTTTGGGCTGAGTTTTGATGAGATCCATGTGCTAGAAGGTCTCTAGGGTGTTGAACACTGGCTAGGGGGTCCTCTCTGGGCGTTTGGATGCTGGTCTCTTCTCCTTGGGCGCTGGACGCCTGGAAGGGGGCAGGAGGCTAGCGTTGGATGCCAGTTTTGGGCCTTCTGATCTGAAGCAAAGAATAGACTATTATATATTGCTGGAAAGATCTCGAAGTCAGTTTTCTATAGCCATTGAGAACGCTCTATTTGGACTTCTTTAGCTCCAGAAAAGCTCTTTCGAATGCAAGGAGGCCAGATCCGGACAACATCTGCAGTGCTCTCTCGGTCTCTGAATCAGCCTTTTGCTCCAGCTTCTCAATTTCAGCTAGAAATTACCTAAAATTACATAAAAATACTCAAACTCAAAGTAGAATCCCAAAATGTGAATTTAACACTAAAACCTATGAAAACTTAATGAAAACTAAACAAAACATGCTAAAAATTATATGAAAATGATGCCAAAAAACGTATAAAATATCCACTCATCAGAGAGACTCTCCATCTTCTGTCTAAAGGTTTGGATATCCATCCTAAGCTTAGTAAGCTTTTGGGATGGGAAAAATTTGGTCAGAACTCCAGTGACCACCTTCTCCCATGTGTCCAAGCTTTTCTTGGGCTGAAAATCAAGCCACTGCTTTGCTCTATCCCTTACAGCAAAAGGGAAGAACATGAGTCTGTAGACCTCAAGATTCACTCCATTTGTCTTAACAGTGTCACAGATTTGTAGGAAGTCAGCTATAAATTTGTTGGGGTCCTCTTGCGGGAGTCCATGAAACTGATAGTTCTGCTACATCAAAGTGACCAGTTGAGGCTTAAGCTCGAAATTATTGGCACCAATGGCAAGTACAGCTATACTGCGCCCATAGAAGTCAAGTGTGGGTACAGTGTATGAGCCAAGTACCTTCCTTGCTTGCTCTTCAGCATTCGGATTCCATTAGCTGCCATGGTGGGTTCTTCAGCTTCCTTCTCAGAAGTTTCCTTGACATTCTCTCCGACTTTGTATGCTTTAGCTCAGGGTTCTTTTAGGTACAGAATCAAACTCGAAAAGGGGTTCTTTGTCCTTGTTTCTTCTCATAAACAACAAAAAGTAGAGTGCAAGTGGGAGTCTCTGTGTCAGAGTATAGAGCTCCTAGTGATATATCCTAAAAGAAATAAATTAAAACAAGGAAAATAAAAAATAACCTAAAAAATATAATAAAAAATTTCGAAAAACTAATTTCTTAGCGATTTAACCTCCTCTAAACTTCATCAACTGTTACTCTCGGGGGTCACTTAATTCAGATTAGAGGGTGAAGTTCAGAAAAACTAGTTTATACCATGAAGATCCTAATCACCCCAAACCGGCTGAATAGATGTTGCTTATCCCATCGGGTTGTGTAATTAGCCATCTAAGAGGAATGTTTTCAAGCTGTAGTTCAAGCGAGATGACTCTCTTGAGAAACACAAGAACTCATGTAGAAAAGGGTCATACTCTCGTTCCACCTAGTTTATAAGATTAAGAACGAAAACAATCCTTAGAATTGAATCAAACATAAATTAAAATAGAAGAATAATAATCTTAATCCATAGAATAAAAAGAGCTCCTAACCTTAACTAAGATGTTTAGTTTCTCATAACTTACAAGAAAACATGGTTCTAAAAAGTGCAGAAGGAAGAAGATTATGTTTTGACGACCTACTAGGGTTAATCTTTTTCTTTAAATACTAACCTAATTTAATGTGAAAATCAAGTAATAATACACCCTAAAAGATATTGTTTTTAATTAAAAATTACAAAAAAAAAAGCTAAGAAGTGCAAAATCCACTTGAGAGGCCCAAAGAGGTGTGAAACGGACTGCTGCTGGTGTTTAATGCCAGGAATGGCATTAAACGCCCTGGAGGGAGAGTTCATGTTCCTGGCATGTGTCCCCTGCTGGCGTGAAACACTGGTTGGGAGTTCAGCCCCCCCAGGGGAGATGTTAACAGCATTTTCCTTTTTAGCTCCAAACTCCACCAAACAACTCCGAATTTCATCTAAAATTATAAAAACACAAGAAAAAACTCAAAATAGCATCCAAAGTGGATTTTTTCACTAAAATCAAGTAAAAAATAAATAAAATCTAACTAAAACAACTAAAAAATGATGCCAAAAGGGTATAAGATGCTCACGTATCAAACACCATACTTTGTGAGAAAATCATTCCAATTTTGTCAAATGCGTCTTTTGTAAACGAGTTCCAAAAAACATGACTCATCTCTTGTTCGATTTTTTCGTGTCACTTGTAGCCATTTAAGTTGCTTAGAATCTTCTTCATGATATGCCAAATGCACCACCGGTGAATTATTGTTGGCATACAAGTCTCAATAGCCCTTTGCATCGATGCGCATTGATCGGTAAAAATCTCTTTTAGTGTCTTTCCTCCCAAACGAAGCCAACATTCGATAATCATTTGAATGACTGGATATTCTCATTTTTCATCAAAACACACCCGAGATATGTTGACGGACCGTGGTGATTCACCCACAAAAGAACCAAAAACTAGATTGTACCTACAAAAATGGACACTAATAGTTATGAACTGAAATTTGTAGGCCTTATGAACTGAATATTATATCACCGTGAACCAAATACCTGTTTGTGTTGTAAGTGGTATCAAATAAACAACATCTCCAAAATATTTGTATGCAGCCTTACTTCTTGCATTGGCCCAAAATGCATTTTTGATAAGTAATCAGCTTCAAAGTTAAACTCAAAAAAGAAATTTTAATTCTTCTCTTTCATTCTTAATAAGTATTTGCCAAATTCTTTGGCATCATCTTATTCGGAAACATTCCGTACTTCCCTTGTAATGTAATTCCTCACATATTTTTCAATAAAATTTAGTTCATGATGATCGTCTATTGCTGCTACAAATGATTCTGCTACAAATGATTGATATTTACTTGGTATGATCCCGACTTTCTCGTTGTTTTTAATGGTACAACACACAAACATGCTTAACTCCCTGTGTTGTTTAAGCATCTCTGCTCGATCTAGACAGCAAGGGTGTGAATGATTCAGAACAACTTTAGAAATTATCCAAAGACCAACATTCTTCAATATATGTACATAAATCCTGGTTGGACAGTTTATTCCAGCTGAGGAGTATGTCTTTAGAGTTGGAGATATCTTGAATTTTTACTTCCTTTCTCTACTACATGTAATTAGTTAATTCTTAATTTCATCTCCCTTCTAAGTAGTGTTTCTTATTTTTGTAGAAAAACTGGCAAGTTTGGAATAATTTTTATAAAATTTTCCAGCTTCTTCAAGTGTCTTGAAAGTTATCCCAACTTTTGGGACAAATTGTTCATCAACAACACACTTGGACTGTAAAATAAACTGAAAATATTGTCATAACAAGACCATTGTGTAATAACCAATGAACCAAAACATGTGCATTCTGTAAATTTAAAAACTCTTGCATTCTATCCAAATTCTATTCATTATCACTTTATTCAATTGCATTCCATTCCATTAAATTCAAAATTGTTGAAGAATGAACCGAAATACTATCATAATGAACCAAAAATTGTCCGGTATATAAATTCAAATTCAGAAACACTTGCGTCCTAAAATGAACTAAAAATATTTCAAAACAAAACCATTGTATAATATCAAATAAACCGAAAACTGTGTGCATCAACAACATTGGATTTAGTGATTGCATTCTATTCCATTCAATTCAAAATTGAATAATATAAACCTCGTTCACTTGATTCGATTCAGAAGAATAATCCAAATCGCTCTCATTCAACTGATTTGAACTTGAATCATTTATTGTTTTGTTACGCTATTCAAATGCAATGCAGATCGAAATATGAAGTAGAAAATGAAGTTTTACGTTGAAGAAAACAAAGAAGAAAATCAGAGAAGAAAGAAGAGAAGTTCTACATTAAGGAAGATAGAGAAGCTCTACATTGAGGAAGAATAATGAAGAGAGCTTTGCGTTGAGGAAGAGAAGCTCTATGCTGAGGAAGTAGAATGAAGAGAAGCTCTACGCGGAAGAAGTTTACGTTGAAGAAGTTTACGTTAAAAGTTGACGCAGCACGTAAAAGCAAAATAACTTAGTTGACTTAGTTAGAGAAATTACATGAATACAGAGTATTTTTTATGAATTTGGATCCTCTAAATTTTAAATTTTTACTTTAGAGGGTAAAATGTAATTTTTTACCATTTATTTTATCAGTGAGACTAAAAGAAAATATGAGAAAGAACCTATTCAAAGATAATAGATTACACTTTATCTTCTAAAGTAAAATTCAAAATTTAGAAAATCTAAATCCAAATCCATATATATATATATATATATGCACAAAACAACCGACGAAGCAAAGTTATAAGTCGCGTTGTTTTAATTAATTATGTATGTGACTTTTCATAAATTTGCAATAAATACATATAGTACCGTTAAATCTAAATGGTCATATAGGTGACCGTTTAATTAACCAAACAATTTGAAACGATGCTAAACTATTATTTCATGTATTTATTTTGAACATTAATATTAATAAAATTAATATTAATATATTAAATTTGTAAATATACTTCAATCTCCCATGATGAGATTTACAAGATTTGTAAATTATAACCATATGTGTTTGGTTGTTATCTTGTCGTCCAAGAAAGAGAAATTTATGCCTAACTCTCTTTTAGGAATCACAGTAACATTCGGTGTGTGCTTATCAAACCAAATAGATTTGTTTGAGGGTATATGTGCCTAAGTGGAAATCATCAGCATTCACTAAACTGCTGCTTCTATTTTATAGCTGCTGCTACTAACATTTTATATGTATTTTCCCCTAACAGCAAAAATTAAGATACAGTCTATCAAGGTCTTTCTTCAATTTTGATATTATATATACTATTGAATTAGTTAGATAGTTAAAAATAGAGTTGTCTATCAGAACATAATTATTAGAATCAAATTGGTAAGATTCAGCCAAAATACTAAATTATTAGGATATTGATTCAATTATTCAGTTATTAATTAATCAGGTTAATCCGGTTATCATTAAAAAATTATATAAAATTTGACTGCTTTTTAATAATAAATATATTTTATATTTTATTTTAAAACAAAATTAACTATTATTTTATATTTTAATAATTTATTAATTAATTTATACGAGTTATATACTTTAATTATTTATAAAAAATAATATTAAGATATTATATAATTATAAAAAAAGAAAAGATGTTATAATTATTAATTAATAAAGAATATATATTTTTGTCTGTTTTTTAATTTGTAAATATATCTAATAAAATTTAATATTTATATTAATAATTGTGTATAATAAAAAATATTAGTAATTTAAGAAGGAATGAGTATAAAATTAAAATTAATTAAATTAAATTTAAATAATTTATTTAAAGACATTATTAAATATCTTAACGAATAAATGGTCAAATTAATTTCTAAAAGATTACTCATTCTTTAAATTGGTCCCCGAAAGATTTTTTTAATTAAATTCGTTCTTTAAAAATTTTAAATTAGTCATGTTAGTTATTCTGTCACTTTGTTTGTTGATAGTGTCAAAATTTGCTAATGTAACGCATTAAGTGACATCCCAACATAGGGAATGGATCCTATCCAGTGAAGGAAAAACTAGATGGTGTCAATTGTGATTTCTCACCCTTCATTGCTCTCTCTCTCATATTTATTTTTAGTCCCACTTATAAAATTAATGGTAAGAGATCACACTTCATTTCCTTGTTAAAAAACTGGAGAGGATCCATTTTTCCCAACGTACATCTAGGAGTTTTAATTGACTATAACATGATTAGTTTATGAAATTAGATCAAATCAAAACCTAATTGAAGAGAAAACTTGAGACATTGAAATTCTCTAATTTGGAGTTGATTTGATCTAATTTCATAAATTAATCATGTTAATAGTCAATTAAAACTCCTAAATATATGTTAGAGTGTCATTTAACACATTACATTAACAAATTTTGACACCATCAATAAACAAAGTGACGCAAAGACTAACATGACTAATTTAAAATTTTTAAAGGACAAATTTAATTAAAAAAATTTCTCGAAAACCAATTTAAAGAGTGAATAATCTTTTAGAGACTAATTTGACCATTTACTCACATGTTAACTAAGAGATAAAATCACAAGCAACAACTTAGCTTAGTTGCAAAGCCACTACTCTCAAAGCTTCGCTATTTTGGAGTTTGAGTCTTCGGCTTTTTTGCTTTCTTCTAAGTTCTACATTGGGCGACTTATGTTGGAAAGCATCTTTTATGAGGCTTATGAGAGCCAAAAGTGCAGCTGAGCCCGCAGCACATGCAATATACTTCCTTCCAGCCTTTTAGTAGATTTGATTGTTATTGACCGGTTTTATTTAATCAAAAATGTTATTTGTACATTAAAATTAGTCACTAAAATCAATCATCAATATATTTGTGTATAAATATGTAACATCCTTATTATTAGAATGTCACACTTCCGGCTGCACTACTCTGATAGAAAGAAGTATTACGACGATTTTATATACTTAATAATAAAATAGGAGCCTTTGACTCAAAATCGTAACACTATTCTTTTTGAAAAACAGAAAAAGAATATTTTTTAAATAAAACAAAACAAGCATATACATGTACAAAACCTCTTACCTAAGTAACTTATACATATTATATACATACAAATCATATAACTCCTATCCCTCTTACATAATATAATATTGATGGCGAGGGGTAAATAAATAAAAACTAAACAGCATTATTGACTAAGCAAAACACAGTACAACTCTTCGTGAGCTTTTTCATCCGTCTCCTGAAAAGATAAAGCTGTAAGGGGTGAGAACCTAACCACGCGGTCTCACCACAGAATTTCAGAATTGTCATAATAAGATATTTAAAGTGAAATCTATTTTTTAAGCTCAATGATTATTGTTCGTCCTTTGAATCTTTTAAAAACCAACAACTAGTCATCTAAAAATCTTTTTCGAAAATCAATATTTAAATATCAAGAAATCCAAAACCTTTCTTTTCTTATAAGAAAATCAAATGCTGAAACCAACCATGCAATCAATCAACACAATCATCAATTCAGCACCAAAACTCATTCTCAAAAGTAGCACACCAAGACAAACACAAGCAAAACAGACAATGAAAGCACAAATTTAGATAGCAATTACAGCAAATAGTTCAAGTAGCAGTTAATAACAGTTTAACAATTAGGCAAACTAAAACAATATCAAACCCAAGCAATGCATACAAATGTATATGATGCATGCCTGTCCTATGGCTAATGAGCTCATCTGTCGGTTATACAGCCAACCCGACAAGTCCGGTTTGCTAAACCCTTGGACTGTCCCCCGACGCGCATCCCCATGAGTCTATGCATAGCTTTTTCTCATATATATATCAAATCGCTCAATGGGGTATCATTTCCGGGAATTTATAAGTGCCCGGTCACCATTACGTCATAGGGTCAACAGAGTATCAAGTTTCAACCTGGAGCAAGTGATGGCAAGCCACTGCGTCTACCCAGGAAAACTCATGTCTCAGATAATTCAAATAAATAAGCCATATGAATATTTCAATCATAATTCATCAATATCCATATCATCCTCAATGTCATTATTATTCATCAATTTATATCTCATTTCCAAATTCACTCAGTAATCATACTTTAACCAATCCTCATCATCCTTCATTCAAATTCAATCATCATCATCCATCCTACCATTCCGTTCGTCAACAATCTCAGTTCAAAACATAATTCATTCTTTTCTAAATAAATCAAACTTAAAACATATAATTTTTAAAAACAAATCTTTTTAAATAATTACCTCAAACGAACCTTCCAATTTTTTTTATAAAATTTCGACAGCATCTCCTCTAAAACTTGGACTCTGCCACCCTTTTCGGGTCCCATCCAAATATTCCTCAAACCCTTCTCAACCATTTCTAAATCTCAATCATTTTCCAAAATTCAACCAGTTCCAATATCATATTATTTTCAAATCGAACCAATTCCAATAATAAATCTCTTTTGAAAACCAAACCAGCTCAAGTATTAAATCATTTATAAAATCAGACTAACTCAAAATCAACCGCTTCCAGAATCATTTATTTTCATATCACAAATCATTTCCAAAGTCGATTCATTTACATTACCAAATTAACTCCAAAACCAAGAAAAATCACTTTTCTTAATAATCAAGTAAATAACTTTTCAAACCAATTTCTTATCAACAACCGTACACCACTCAAGCAATCAAGCAACCAATAATTCAGTCTAGCAAACAACACTGTAATCACAAGACAAACATAAATTTTTGCATAATCAACCATACATCCACAAGACAAACATAATCACAGAAGTATATTTTTGCATCAATATCTATTTATAACAACTCTGTAATATAAAATAAATTTTAAGAAAAACTCCTACCTCAATTTAGTCGGAGCTCAGTAGGTAAACGCATCAAATCCTCTTTTGTTTATTTTCAATTTACAGCAGCGGCAACAACCTTGTTTATTTTCAAGCAATATCGACAGCATCATTAAGAATTATAGCAACAACACTTTTCTGACATAAATTGGAATTTAACGCGGAATTGATATTAAGCGAAAATAGAACAAAATTAGTAATTGAGTATTACGGTAAATTGAAACAGAACCAAATAATCTCACCACAAGAAACAAAGTAGCAGTGACTATCTGAACCGATCAGGCGGCAGCTCCGGCAGCTACCTCAAGTGACGGCGGCTACCAGAAGCTCCGGTGGTGAATTTTCGATGACCCAAGACACAACTGTAATGGAATCAATGATAACAATATTCTCGGAAATTAAAAGAAATGGAAATTAGAGGAAAGAACGCCCTTACCGGCAGTGGATTCTGGCGACAGAAGCTCGGCGACACCACCCACAGCGACGACAATGGCAGGGCAGTGACGGAGCTCCCACCAGGCTCCCTGTCCTCTCTCCTATTTGCGTGTTATGTTCCTCATAGTGACGGTGGCCCAACAGCAGTGGTGGTAGGACATGGTGACACAGAACGACGACACCACTCACAATGATGATGGCGGCAGGCTCGTGGTTTTACATGGCGGCAACAGAAGTAGCTTCCTCTCCTTCCCATCGCGGTTCCCTTCACAAATCCCCCTTTCAGCGACAGCGACGGCCTCGACAATGACTGGCTCAAGGCAGCGGCAACTTGGACAGCCTCAGACAACGATGATGGCCAGCACGATGACGGTGACCCTCCCACAGCGTTGACGGCATAGCTGGTAGCACGAATCCCTTCATCCTCCTCGCGTATCTTTCTCTCTGCCCAGTTTTTCTCCTCTTCTCGTGTGTGATAGTGGCTCGTGAATAGACCAGAGCTCCTCACGCCCAGCAGCTCCTTAGAACCGTGGCAGCGGCGTGATGATGGCACAGTAGCTTTCCCTCTCTTCTTCCCTCTTCCCCTGTCGCAGCCCTCACTTTTTTCTTTCCCTATCTGTTCTGCGTTTCTTTCTCTCTTCTTTTTTCCTTTTTCTTTCTTTATTTCTTTCTGAAGGGGATGGGGCTGGGTCAAGGGAGTGGCAGCGTGCAGTAGCGGTGAAGGTTGGGTACAAGGGGATTAGGATTTTGTATTTTATTTTTAAGGTTAGGGTTTGATTTGGGCACTTTGAAATTAGGAATACTTTTGGTAAATTAAGGTTTGGGTAATTTTAATAAAATTTGGGAATATTGTAATTAATTGAAATCTAATTTATTTTCAAAAATTACTTTAAAGATATTATTTAATTATCAATTTACTAATTAATTCTCAATCAAGTATTCTAATTTAAAATATAAGATAATGTAACTAATTTTCTTTATTTATAAAGATTAAAGTATTGAATTTCAAACTATCAATTATTTAAATTAAATCATATAAAATTCTTATTCTTTTACAACTGCTAAGTTTTATAATTCAAATATAGAAAATCATTTAATAATAATGAGATCAAGTAAAATTTCTATTTTAATTGTCAAAACCTGATTTAATTAGCTTTAATAAAATAATTTCTGAAATTAAAATCTTTAATGAATAAATAAATTGAAATTGACTCATAATAAAATCTTCCAAAAGTTTTGGGTCTTACATTCTACCCACCTTATAAAAATTTTCATCCTCGAAAATTTATACAAAATAAAAGATACATATATATATATATATATATATATATATATATATATATATATATATTAGTTTCAAATACCAGGATTTTCATATGGCATAAAATTATAAAGGGTATAAGTGTAGTGCGAAACAGGGATACAAGATAGGCTTGATGCACAAAATGATATATTTCAAACGTGTGATGGTAAAGTAAGGCGGCAAAAAGTTATAAAACAAGCTGGGGTTAAAACGACGTGCTTAACGTCCGCATACTAATCTTGTACCAACTTCAGAGATTCAACTATTTAAACTTCAACATAACTTATCTCCACCATTCTCAATCGTACTTTATTGGGCAACTCATCCAAAGGTTCTCAATCTCATCAAACACTTTGCGAACCTTACTACTAGTCATAAGTCCCACATTAACAAAACTCTTTCACGTGACCACAAGGTTCCATAACTCTCTGTGACGTTGTACGCTTACAAGTTTTAGCTTTTGCATCTATTAAACATGTCCTAAAGGACTAATGTGTCGTTTACTAAGTCTAACGGTCGCACAAGATATCAAAACTAATCTTGAGTATACTCAGAAGGATAGTAGACCTTAGAAAATAAAGAAAAGTGACAAGGACAGTACTCATAATGATTTGAAAGAATGAATGAAATTGCAGGTTAACAAGATTACACAAGCAATGAAATATGCCGGAAAGGAATCAACTAGCAACTACAAGGATAACTCTTGAATAAGAGAATTTCGATAGAATTAATAAGAAGAAAAACAGCACATTATTTTGAAACAAATTCAAGTTGAATAGAAAAAAGTATGAGATTTTATAGAAGAAGAATGGTTAAAGACAATAGTGACGCATCGCAACGGAACAACTTCAGATTACTATAAGGGTTTCATGGCTCGTGGTAGAATATAAGATCAACAACCGTGTTGCAAGAGTCTTAACATAGTTAGAAGTGTAAAAAAATCAAGATATGCATAGAGTACAGATTATGAAACAAAGAAATATAAATTACATCTTAAGAAAAGAAAAAGGATAAACGACACGTCAAATTACACGACACGATTAGAATGCTTAAGCTTATACCACACAATTAGAAGGAGCACTTAACATTTTCAAAGATTCAAGGATCCGTGTCATACCAAAATAATTTTCAAAGAGATAGGCACAAGTATGTTCAAAGAGATACAAATCTCAGTAAGAGAAGAATAAGCGACAAAGATAGAATTCACATGAATTCGGAAGGAGGCGTAAGATTACAACTAAACAATAATGTACAGACACGAGAAAACGTTTCAAAAAGAGTTATTTTGCATCTTAACAAGAAATATTGAATTTAGGAACTCCAAAGGAAATAAGAAAAAGGTAGTGGTAAATTAGATCAAAATAGACTAAAACCTAATCAGAGGAGCACAAGGTTCACAAGAATATGAAAGAATGGTTCAAATCACCAACAAATAAGAATGGTCAAAAGTCATGAAGTATGCCGGAAGGAAGAATCAAAATGTAAATAAGAAAGAATTTTGATTTCAAATAACTCCAATAGAAACCATAGAGGAGAACAGGGCAATTGTTTTACAAAATTCAAGAGAATCATCAAAAACGTAAATATTGCATCATGTTAAAACAAATTCAAGTTGAACTAAATTATGCAAGATTTGTGAAATGAAAATTAGCTAGGCTAAAGATGAAATATTTTCTTGAAAACCTTGAAAGATACTTTACATAATCAATTAAGAATTTACATAAAAACAAAGCGAGGTTGGTAGGAAATCAAGTTGTTTTTCGCCAAAATAATTTCTAAAGTAAAGACAAAATATGTGAAATTTGAAAGATGGAATTTAATTGGACTAAGGACCAAAAGTAATTCCTCAGAAATCTCAAAAGGTACTCAAGCATTTAGTCAATTAGGAGTATATAGTGAAATCACGGTAAAATTGAAAAGAATTTCAAATTTTGTTTAAAAAGGAAAATTTGAGGTATGGTTTCAAAAATACATACGAATAAAGACATGCCGAATTCAAAACATCTTTATCAAATTTAAAGAATGATTATAGGTACAATCAAGTAAGAGAGGATTGAGTTGAAATTTCTTCTAAGAGAATCGAAAATCTCTTTTAAAAAGTTTAAAACTAAAATTTCAAGTGTATTTTTTTTTGAAATCACAATCTCATAAAGATATTCAAGAAGATTGAGAGATGTAAGGAAGGAAACCCACTCGCGTTTTGAGAAAGAAACTTAAATCAAGGAACTCGAACAGAATTCACAAAACATGACAAATCGAATAAGTTCTCAGCTAATCCGAAGAAATACAAAATTCTTAAAGAAGAACAACCCAATCAATAGCAATTTCTTAAAGATTTCAAAGACCTTTTGGATGAATTAAACAATTTCAAGATTACATAAAAGAGTACATGAATCAAAAAGAATTTGAACAGACAAAAACAAATCCTCCAAGGAATTTAAGTAAACATAGGCAGTTAGGATTAAACGAGAATGCATTTCAATAAGAGATAAGATTGAAAAATAATCAAACTACTTTTCGAAAAGAAACCTCAAATAAAGATTTTCAAGGCACACTATAAAAGAACAAGTTACAAGTCATCAGTAGAATTTTCAAGACACATAAAAGAATATCCTCAAGAATTAACTCTTAACGTCCCCAAGCCGTGCGATAAGCGTTACCTATTACTTATCAATTCTAATTCACCAATAATAACCTATTAACTTCCCCGTTTACATAAGCCATCAACATTAAGTTGGCCAGACTTAACATCAATAGATATGCAATGGTAAACTAACAGTGTTAATTAATAGGCAGTCATGTGCATAAATCTCTAATTCTTATTACTTGGACAAGACCTACAACATGACAGACACTCAGAAAATGCAATGAAGCATGGTCAGTCCATCCTCAAGGCTCTAATCAGGATGAACTGCTTTGATACCAAAATGTAACACCATCACTATCAGAATGTCACGCTTCCGGCTGCGCTACTCTGATAGCAAGAAGTATTACGACGACTTCATATACTTAATAATAAAATAGGAGCCTTTGACTCAAAATCGTAATACTGTTCTTTTTGAAAAGCGGAAAAAGAATATTTTTTAAATAAAACAAAAAAAGCATATACATGTACAAAACTTCTTACTCAAGTAACTTATACAAATTATATACATACAAATCATATAACTCCTATCCCTCTTACATAATATAATATTGATGGCGAGGGGTAAATAAATAAAAACTAAACAGCATTATCGACTAAGCGAAATGAAGTACAACCCTTCGTGAGCTTTTTCATCCGTCTCCTAAAAAGATAAAGCTGTAGAGGGTGAGAACCTAACCACACGATCTCACCACAGAGTTTCAGAATTGTCATAATAAGATATTTAAAGAGAAATCTATTTTTTAAGCTCAGCGATTATTGTTCATCTTTTGAATCTTTTAAAAACCAATAACTAGTCTTCCAAAAATCCTTTTCGAAAATCAATATTTAAATATCCAGAAATCCAAAACCTTTCTTTTCTTATAAGAAAATCAAATGCTGAAACCAACCATGCAATTAATCAACACAATCATCAATTTAGCACCAAAACTCATTCTCAAAAGTAGCAGGATGAACCTAACCCTATAAAAGGAGAGGTTAAGGCAGTAGTTGCTGAACCTAACCCTCTAGAGCAGGATGACCCATTGACTTAGCAACTACAAGCCCTTGCCCAGCAAATGCTGGAACTGCAAGAGGCTCTACGAGAAACTCAAGCTTCTAACAGAAATGTAGAAGCCCAGTTGAGTCAAACAAGGCAGCAATTATCTAAGTAGATAACAGATGAATACCAGGCTATCCAACTGAGGAGTGGAAAAACCTTAAGCACCCAACCTTAGCCCAATAAGAATGAAAAGCCCATAAAGGATAACCAGATCTCTGCACAAGATGGTTTTGGGCATTCAAACGCCCAGAGAAATACCACTCCTGGAGTTGAACGCCAGGAAAGGGCAGAGACTGGGCATTCAAATGCCCAGGGGGCAGCAGGTTGGGCGTTGAATGCCCAAGCAAGGGAAGTCAGTCACCTAATGATAACAACCCTGCTAAACAAGGTAGTAACCCCCTTCCAACACACATGGCATTTGGCCTCCATCAACCAAGGTTGATGAATACAAGGCTAAGATGCCATTTCCTCAGAAACTCTGTCAAGAGGAAAGGGATAAACAGTTTGCTCACTTTGTGGAGTATCTCATAACATTAGAGATAAAGATCCTTTTTGCAGAAGCTCTTGAACAGATACCTTCTTATGCTAAGTTCATGAAGGACATCTTAAGTCATAAGAAGGATTGGAGAGAGACACAAACAGTCCTCCTCACTGAGGAATGCAGTACAGTCATTCAAAATAGCTTGCCAGAGAAGCTTAAGGATCCTAGAAGCTTTATGATACCATGAACTCTAGGTGATGCTTGTACAAGGACAGCTCTATGTAACCTTGGAGCAAGCATCAACCTAATACCCGCTTCATTAATAAAGAAGCTTAGTTTGACTGATGAAGTCAAACCAACCTGCATGTGCCTTCAACTTGCTGATGGTTCTATTAAAATCCCATCGGGAGTAGTTGAAGACATGATTATCAGGGTTGGACCTTTTGCCTTTCCTACTGACTTTGTGGTAATGGACATAGAGAGACACAAGAGTGCATCCCTTATCCTTGGAAGACTGTTCCTAGGTATAGGACGGACCCTCATTGATCTTGAAAAAGGAGAAGTAACCCTAAGAGTCAATGAGGAAAAAGTTCGTCCTAAATCTATCAAAGCTATGCAGCACCCAAACATTCCTGAGGAATGTATGGGCATTGACCTCATTGATTCCCTGGTGGAAGAGGTCAACATGGCCGAAAGCCTCAAGGAAGGACTAGATGACATCCTTGATGATATTCAGCCTAATTTAGAGAAACCTCTGGAAACCTCTGAGGAAAAGGAGAAGCCTCCTAAGCTTGAGCTTAAGCCATTACCTTCCTCCCTGAAATATACATTTTTGGAAAAAGGAGATACCTATCCTGTGATCATAAGCTCTACACTAATGCCACAGGAAGAAGAAGCACTAATCCAAGTGCTTAAAACACATATGACCGCCCTTGGGTGAACTATAAGTGACCTTAAAGGCATTAACCCAGTCCGATACATGCATAAAATCCTGTTAGAAGATAATGCCAAACCAGTGGTACAACCACAGAGTTGTTTGAATCCAACTGTGAAGAAAGTAGTGCAGAAGGAAGTCACTAAACTCTGGGAGGCTGGGATTATTTATCCCATTTCTGATAGCCCCTGGGTGAGCCCTGTCCAAGTTGTCCCCAAGAAGGAAGGGATGACAGAGGTTTATAATGAAAAGAATGAGCTGATCTCGAAAAAGGACAGTCACAGGGTGGCGTATGTGCATTAACTATAGAAGCCTCAATGACGCCACCAGGAAAGATCACTTTCCTTTACCCTTCATTGACCAAATGCTAGAAAGACTAGCAGGTCATGCTTGTTTCCTGGATGGATATTCCAGGTACAATCAAATAGCAGTAGATCCACAGGATCAAGAGAAGACATCATTCATATGTCCATCTGGCGTGTTCGCCTATAGACGAATGCCATTTGGCCTGTGCAATGCGCCTGACACCTTTCAAAGATGCATGCTATCCATCTTCTCTGATATGGTAGAGAAATTCCTTTAAGTATTCATGGATGACTTCTCTATTTTTGGAGCCTCATTTGACTCCTGTCTTGATCATCTGACCCTGATCCTAAAAAGATGCCAATAAACAAACCTAGTTCTAAACTGGGAGAAATGCCATTTTATGGTAACTGAAGGCATTGTTCTTGGGCATCGGATCTCAAATAAGGGGATAGATGTGGATCAAGCTAAGGTGGAAGTGATAGAACACTTGCCCCCACCTACTAATCTCAAGGCAATCAGAAGTTTCCTAGGACATGTAGGATTTTACAGGCGGTTCATAAAGGATTTTTCTAAAATCGCCAAACCCCTGTGTAATCTCTTGGCTACTAATGTTCCATTCATCTTTGACCAAGAGTGCCTGCATGCATTTGAAACTCTAAAAGCTAAGCTTGTCACTGCTCTTATCATCTCTGCACCCAATTGGGACTTGCTATTTGAGCTAATGTGTGATGCAAGTGATCATGCAATTGGCGCAGTCCTAGGACAGAGACATGACAAGCTTCTGCATGTCATTTATTATGCTAGTCACGTATTAAATAATGTGTAGAAAAACTACACTACTACAGAAAAGGAGCTACTTCCAATGGTTTATGCCATTGACAAGTTCAGATCCTACCTAGTAGGATCTAAGGTCATTATTTATACTGACCATGCTGCTCTAAAGTATCTACTCACTAAGTAGGAGTATAAACCCAGACTTATAAGATGGGTATTACTCCTGCAAGAGTTTGATATAGAAATTAGAGACAGAAAAGGGATAGAAAATCAGGTGGCTGATTACTTGTTCCGGATTGAGCTAGTAGCAGGGACTTCTTCTCCCTTCACTGACATATTCGAATCCTTTCCAGATGAGCAACTCTATGCCATCCGGACAGCACCTTGGTTTGCAGACATTGCAAACTATAAGGCTATACGGTTCATTCCCAAGGAGTTTACCAGGCAGCAAGCCCGAAAACTCATGCATGATGCAAAATATTACCTATGGGATGAGCCATATCTCTTTAAGAGATGCTCGGATGGAATAATCTGACGCTGTGTGTCTGAAGAAAAGGCACAGAGAATTCTATGGCATTGCCGTGGCCTTGACTATGGAGGACACTTTGGAGGTAAGCGGACAGCCACTAAGGTACTTCAAAGTGGCTTTTACTGGCCTACTCTCTTCAAAGATTCTAGAGAGTTCATCCGTAACTGTGATAGTTGCCAGAGGGCTGGCAATCTTCCTCATGGTCACAGCATGCCTCAACAAGGAATCCTAGAGATTGAGTTGTTTGACATATGGGGCATAGATTTCATGGGACCATTCCCGCCTTCATACTCAAATACCTACATCCTTGTGATAGTAGATTATGTGTCTAAATGGGTTGAAGCAATAACAACACCCACCAATGAGACCAAAGTAGTAATGAAGTTCCTCCAAAAGAACATTTTCAGTAGATTTGGTGTCCCTAGAACACTAATCAGTGATGGAGGAACTCATTTCTGCAACAGACAGCTGGATTCTGTCTTAAGCCGTTACGGAGTTCACTATAAAGTAGCAACACCGTATCTCTCCCAAACCAATGGGCAAACTGAAGTCTCAAATAGAGAACTGAAGTGAATCTTAGAGAGGACACCGTATCTCATGATGCTTTATTTCTTTTGAACTCACAAAACTCAAGTTGGTAGTCATAATGCCACAGCAACATGTTACAAATCAAGATTCAAGCTATGCTTTATTCATACACACATGTAAACAGAGAAGATGAAGACAATCATGCAATTTAAGTGCTGGAAACAAATGAGAAGAAAAGAAACTCTACAACCTTGTAGTTCATCTTCATTATTGTTGTCCTTTTTCCTCTATTCTTCCTCTTTCCCTTGCCAAACTCAGAATGCTTGCTCATCCTCAAGCAACAATTAGAACAATGGCTATGGGACTAAGATGGATCATGAATGTCTCACACAATGAAATGTTAGCAGTACATGTATTTTAAGCAAGCAAAATTAAAGATAAAAATCAAGGCACAAGAGACAGAGACATTGTAATTGCAAACATAAGAGGGTGTGCATGATTCATTGCAATAAAAAATAAGTGGCACACCAAACTTAGTGTGACACTTTCACTTGGAATTGATGCAAGTATCCAGTATGGGTTGGAACCAACTTTTGTTGCATAGCAACACCAAACTTAGAATGCAATCATATGTCAATTATTTGAATTAAAACTAAGCAAATGAAACTGTTATTTGTTAAGTACAATCATCAAGCCAAGAATCTGTCATGAATAAGGATCTCTTGGTGATGTACTAACAAAGACAATTAATAAGCAAACTAGAGAAAAGCATTTAAAAACAGAAAAATAACTAAAGCAAGTAGAATGAAAAAGTGTTAAATCAAAAGAGAAAAATAAAACTGCAGAGGCATTATGATTATGCACACAAGTAGTGTTGCTTGAATAAATTGCATAGAAAATAAATGGCACACCAAACTTAGAATCTTAGTGTGACACTTTCATTTTTAATTTGATGCAATCATCCAAAAAGATTAAAAATAATTTGTTGCAAGGCAACACCAAACTTAGAATGTAACCATATGCCTATTTATTGAATTTAAACAAAGCAAAGAAAGAAAACAAAGCAAAGGGAAGAGATATTACCTACGGTTGACATGTTCTTCACTTTCTTCCTCTTCTTCCAGTTTGTTAAGAGGAATGACCTCAAGGGAGGAGAAGATTCATCTATTGCCCCCTGTCTTGGTCTCTCCTCAGCAAGCTTTCTTTTGTTAATGGCTTGATTGAGCTTGCTTGCTGGATCAGGGGGAGGATTGCTTGTAGTTGACCTTCTCTTCTTCATGAATATTGTCCTTTGTAGCTTGGTCACAATCCTCTTCTCGGTGCTTTTGTTAATTGCCTTCACTTCCTTGAATTCAAGTCTTGGTGGTTGTGTGATTGTTGGAGTGTTCTCTTCATCAAGAGCTTTTTGAATTGATGGTTCAGTGGGCTCTTCCTTCCTGTAATTTTCTGCTTCAATTGAGTGTGAATTTCCTTGATTGGCTTCCTCCTCTTCTTTTACATGATCTTCCATTAAGTCCTTTGGGAGTGAAGTTTCATGTTCCTCTATCACCTCAATTAGCTTCTGTGAATATGAAGCCACAGGTTCAAACACCTCCACAACCTCCTTTTCCATTGGACTTTCACTTGACACAGAGGCTTCCTCATCTTACTTTTCCATTTCCTCCTTCCTTTTATTCAATAATTGACCTACCTGCACTTCCATATTTTTGAGGAAGTTCTCTAATCTCTGTTCCACCTCCTTACATTTTTCAAACATGATCTCAAGCTTTGAGAGGCCTTGGTTCATGGAAGTTTGTGTGGGTGGTAAGTTTTGAAAGGGACTTTCTGTTGAAGCATGGTCATGTGACGATATCTCTGGATAAATATCATATGGAGTATTAGAATTTCCCTCCTAGCCACCATTAGAATCATGACTTACATCATTTTGTGGTGGAGGAAAATACCCCATATGATTTTCTTGCTCATCTTGTGTCTTTGAAGCAAATCTCCATGGATTGGAGTGCTTAGAATTTGTATTTTCTTGGTGATATTTCCAGCCACCATTAGAGATTGGTGATGGTGGGTAATATCCCATAGAATTTTGTTTGACCATAAGATGAGTTGAACTCCATTTGGATTTTGTAAAACGCAACATCAATGAAAATTGAAATTACTCGTATCAGAGATGAGAATTTCTTAGTGAGGCAAAAACTCAAACACCTTGGTTTCAATCTAAAACAGAAAACAAAAATAAAGAAAATGCTTGATCTAGACTTCTCACCCACTTAATCATTGTTGATCTAAATCAATCCCCAGCAACGGCGCCAAAAACTTGATGTGTTGGAAACGGATTCCAACACCTAAAACTCACCGGCAAGTATACCGGGTCGCATCAAGTAGTAAAACTCACTTAGAGTGAGGTCGATCCCACAGGGATTGATGGATCAAGCAACTTTAGTGGGTGATTAGTTTAGTCAAGCTAACATTGGTGAGTAAAATTGGATGAAATGTAGCCAACAGAAAGTAAATTGACAAGAATTGTAAATGACAGAAAGTAAATGGGCAGAAAACTTAAAGAGTTTATAAGAGTGCACGTACTCTTGACTTAAATGGCTTGTAAGATAGTGGTAACAATTATAGGAATAGTATCAATCAAGAAAACGCAAAGACATGCATGTACTCTCGGTAAAAAGACCTTTAAAAAAATGAATTTGCATATGAAAACTTGGATGATGAACATATTGTATGCATGTAAAAGAAGGAAAGAAAGGAATAATGCTACAAAGATAACAGGGCATCATACGACAACAACATAGATGATAAATAATAGAATAGAACATGACGCAGGCCAAACATAAAAAGGTAATAAAACATAATTTTATACTATTATATATATATATATATATATATATATATTTTGAGAATGTCTCATGTGCATTTTGCTATGTCTTTAAGTATGAGTAGAGTGTTCTTAGACAATCTATATTTTGACCTTTAACACATGTACATTTTGATCAAATAGTTATGGCAATAAGCCTCAAACAAAAACATTTAGGGACACACTAACCTTGACTATTAGATGATCACATATCACATTGAAAGGATTTTACTGTATAACACTAACTATAACTAAATGATAATAATGTAATCTGGCAACCATAGAATATGGCCCTATGGGATCAAATTGCTCTGATACCAAAATGTAACACCCTAATGTTTTTAAACTGGGTTAAGTCTTATTTGGAATATATTAGTCGTTGATATTCAAAAAACCTTGCGGAATTTTTAAAGTAATATGAAATATTTTTATAAAATAATTTACATGTGTAAAAAATATTGAATAACTAGTTTTTTATTAGAATAGTTACTAGTTGAAAAATATAAGTAGATCTGGAAATACTAACATGAAAAATGGGTGTGCTAAACCATGAAGGTACAACAATGACATGCTTTACTCATATCAAATAATCATAACAAGAAACATCATAGTTACAATTGCAATCACTCAATAAAAATAAAACAAGACACAGAGAAAATCTTAATTCTCTTAATTTGTATAACTATGGCTAAAACAATCGCATATTCTTCCTTTTTAAGGTAAATGCTTAATGTTTTGTATCTACTTCCTCGATAGCTGCTCTTAATAGTGCACTTGTCTTTTCACCTCAACTCAATTGAGCAGTGTATTGCTTTGTACTGCATCGTTCCTGAAGATGGTACGGAGAGAGGGGTGAGAAACAAAATTTTCTCAGTAGTTTATCTATATGGTGTCATCGTATCCATCCCCAGCCACTCCGAGTTTTAAAATAAAAACAGTGATAATGTAATGTTGTTCAATTATTATTTTCAAAAGTTCTTATTAGTCGGAGTGGTGTGACTTTTAGATGCTTCTCATTTACTTATATTATGACATGTGTAATGCATACAAAATGCCTATAGCGTTAAAACATATAAATATAAACTCATAAACTTTGGTATGATGTCCTCATAGGCCATAAAACAAGGCAAAATAAATAATAAACAAGATAAGAATAGTAACATTGGCATAGATAAGTCAAATAGAATATATCTGAATAAAATAAAGATCTTAAACAATATCACCCATCGAATAAAAACGAACTTTGGATAAAAGAATGATCTTTGAATGAAATAATAAACATAATCATAAATTAAAAAGGATAAAAAAGAACAATCATGATCACACTTTTCATTACTTTTTCTCGTAGCTTTTATGGAAGGTATTGAGCTCAAATCGGTATAAAAGGTGGGAGTCCCCTTCCCTTACCGAAGGTTTTTATCCCAAATATTTTGGCGATCATCTTCCCTTACCGAATGATCATCTCGATCGATCACCTTCCCTTACCGAATGATCATATCGATATCTTATCTTTGGGGGTCACCTTCCCTTACCGAAGGATCATTCCCTCAGTTCAATTTACAATCAAGGTTATTTAGACATACACAAGAAGGGAGTCATGTCAACAAAGATATATTATTATATAAAATTGATGGGATAGTCCCTTTCCCTTACCAAAGGTTCTTATCCCAAAGGTTTGTCGATCACCTTCCTTTACTGAAGGATCATCTCGATTATCTTGTCTTTGGGGGTCACCTTCCCTTGCCGAAGGATCATTCCCTCAGTTCTTTAACACACATAGGATTGTTATTATAATGCATAATGTGTATGAGAAACATTATATCATGACATGAAATGCTAACATTTAAATAAAAAAACATTTAAGATATGACATATAAAAATTAGCATAAAATCTCCTACCTCGAGTAAAGTTCCGATAGGTGTTCCGATGCAAATAGATGCGGTTTGTTAGTGAAGAGAGACTTGTTACATAGCTAGACTTTGTGTATACTAGAATGTTTTATATAGAAAAAGGGAATAGAATGAGAAAGGAAGGATCCAATAGCTCTCAAGTATGTGCAGATTATGTTAGGAGGCATTTAGGTAAAATCTACAATCTGGATCGTCACTTTGTGATCCCTATGCCTTTTTCTACATTTAGAATTTGGAAATATCTATAGAGACAAATTATATAGAGAATTGAATTATATTTAAAACGAATCTTAAACGAAGTCAATCGGATAACCACAGCTTGAGATATTCCCGAAATACTGTTAGTATATCAGGCTGGCTGATAAGAGCGCGATTTTCTACTATAAACTTGTAACCGATTTATCTACCTAATTTAATTTGAATTTGATTTTATACTGAACTTAAGGAATAGAGCTAGTATTCTTATCTTTTCATATAACAAAATATCATTCAAATCTGATAAATGTAGAATTAGTTATGACTATGTTTTAAAAGGTTGTTTACTGTCGGTTAGAGATTTACTACTACTAGTACTTCATATATTTAAATTTTAAATTCAAATCTTAAATCATTACCATTTTAATTAATTAATTAGTTATTAAAAAATAACTTGATTAAAAAATTTGGGATATTACACCCATTACTTGGATCCATGAGGATGTGTAGTATAATTAGGGACCATTCTTCATCTCTTTTCATGAGCAATTAGACCAAGAAATTGATTATTGATTAAGTTAGAGAGATTAAATCACCAAGATATTGGGATTTGATCACTCATGATTGCCAAGAGGTTAATGAGTTGCATGATTGAAGAGGAGATGAAAACTATTGATCTTGAGAATGCAATATCTCTTGATCCCAATGTTAATTTCATTCTTAATTCTTGTTATTTACTTTTTGTCTTTAATTCTTGTCATTTACTTATGCACATTTATGCCTTTATTTATTTTTGTACATTTGTGCCTTCCAAGTGTTTGTAGAAATGCTTCACTTGGTTTTACTTTCTAGACATTTACTTTCTTAAACTTTACTTTCTTGTACTTTTCATTCCTTGCAATTTACATTCTTGCACTTCAATTTTCAGCACTTTAATTTCTTGTTATTTACTTTCCTTGCACCTTATTGCTTTCATTTAAATTCAAGTCATTTACATTTCTTGTTGCTTATCATCACAATTATGAGCGTCTAACTATAATAATTAATCAACTATTGCTTGCTTAATCCTTTAATCCTCTTGGGATCGACCTCACTCTTAGTGAGTTTTATTACTTGATACGACCCGGTGCACTTGCCGGTAGTTATTACGGAAGATTAATTTTTTTTGTTATCAAGTTTTTGGCGCCGTTGCTGGAGATACTAAGTGCAATGAGTGCTATAGTTTTGGTTGTTATGAATATGTGAATAGTGTGAATACTTGACTTGATTTTTGTTTGTTACTTGACACTAATTGATAGATGGCGCCTCTATCTAACTAGTATTACTAGTTATTGAATATTAGGTTATTTTTTTGTTTATTTTCTTATTCTTGTTTTGCTTTTGGTAATTGCATGTTTTCATTGATTACTCAGTTGAATGACACGGTCGCTTCCAGACCCAAGCTTGGCCCCTTTTGACCCTGAAATAGAAAGGACTTTAACACATATTAGGCAAGCTCAGTGCCGGTTAGCATTCGTGCATAGTGAATCAGGGTCTCTTGAAGGGCAAGCCAATTCACCATCACCTTCTAACCGTGATCCTCATTTTTTACTTAACGAGGGAACCTTGTATTCTTCTGTTGGAAGTGCTGAAATTTCTTTGAGTGAATTAGGTGACAACACTATGGCAGAGCCACCGAGGAGAATTACTTTAAGGAGGCCAAAGCCCCGTACATCACTTTGTAACTGGTACAAGTTCGGTACCCGGATCTAGATGCCAATTTTGAGCTCAAGACGGGTATGATCAACTTGCTTCCGAAATATACTGGATTACCGGGAGAAGACCCTCTTAAGCACTTGAAAGATTTTCAAGTGGTGTGCTCTACTGCAAAAAGACATGGCTCGGATGAGATAGCAGTTATGGTTTTTGCTTTCCCTTTCCCCTTAGAGGGAAAGGCAAAAGAATGGTTTTACACCTAACCTGAGGAAGTGATTTATAATTGGGATTTGTTGCGCGAGGAGTTTCTTGAGAAGTTTTATCCGCCTCAAAAGACGGATCGTCTAAGGAAGGAAATCTCTTGCATCATGCAAAGAGATGGAGAGACTCTTTATGAATATTGGGAAAGATTCAAAAAGTTGCTGGAAGCTTATTCTCACCGCCGCATTGTTGAATTAGTGCTCATAAGTTACTTTTGTCAATGGATGATCCCTCATGACAAGCTACTTCTTAATGCCTCAAGTGGAGGATCTCTCACTAAGAACAAAACCGCAGCTGAAGCTTAGGAAGTCATTGCGGATTTGGTAGAATCAACTCAACATTTAAGGTCAAGAAATCCCCAACCAAAAGCTATAAGTGAAGTCTCACCTTCCGGTGATGCTACCTTGACTAATACACTTGGTGAGATGACGATCATGTTAAGGCAACTCACTCAAGGCCAACAAATTTCACAAATGTTATTATCTCCCCTACCCCAACCTCCTAGAATTGAAGGACCTCCTAGATCTTGTGGTATTTGTGCTTGCAACGGTCACTATACCGATGAGTGCCCTAAACTTCAAGAGGCTAACACATTGGCGGTGGCAAATTCTTACCCACAAAGGTCCAATTACAATCAAGGCAATCAAGGATCTCATCAATATGGAGGTAACCAAAGTCAAGGATGGAGAGACAACTCCCATCAAAGGTGGAACCAACCTTCTCAAGCTCAACCTTATTCCAACCAACAAGTTTATTATCACTAACCTCCCCAAGGCCAAGAACCTTACCCTCAACCACCACAACCTCACTTCCTACCATATCAACCACAAAGTCCACCTCCTACCCAACCCAATCAACAACCACATTCTCAACATCAAGCAAGATATCAACCGCCACACACTAGGCCTAACCTTACCCAAACCAATCAACTTCCCCCTCTGAACCAACCTTACATGAATGATGCACTTCAAAGCTTCATGCAAGAGCAAAGGGAGTTTTATAAGAAGCAAGAAACGTACATGGCAACTATTACCGAAGCTTTATCCCGTTTGACTCTTTCTCCTTCAAACACTCAAAATGCCCATCAAGCTTCCACCTCTAGTGGCCTACCTTATCAACCCTAACCAAACCCAAAGGGAAGTATTAATACTATCACCCTTAGGAGTGGTACCAAGTTAGATAAAGTTGGTCTTAAGCCTACAAGTTTGAGCAAGGAGCCCCACAATGAAGAAATAGAAGAAGAAGTGGAAGTGGGGAGAGATGAGGAGAAAAATGTTGCAAGAGGTGAGGAGGAACTAATGAAGGTCAAGGAGTCCAAAAGGAAGAACACTCTTGAAGAGCCTACACCAATTCCTTTCCCAACATTGGCTAAAAAGGCAAAGAAGCATGAGGACCTTGATATCAATATGGTGGAGATTTTCAAGAATATGGAAGTTATCGTTCCTCTTTTTCAAACCATCCAACAAGTGCCAAAGCATGCCAAATTTCTCAAGGATATTTGCACCCACAAGGACAAGATTGGTGAGCTGAACAAAAGCCCGGTGAATGACCCTATCTCTTCTCTCATTCCGGAAAAGTGTAATGATTCCGGTCCATGTTTGGTGACTTGTGTGATTGGTGGCATGGAGTTCATGGATTGCATGTGTGATTTGGGTGCTTGTGTAAGCATTATGCCCCTCCCAATCTATGAGAAGTTGAACTTGTCACCATTGAAGAGGTCCGGAGCAAGATTTGTGTTGGCGGACAAAAGCATTGTGTCGGTTGTAGGAATTGCGGAGAATGTTTTGGTTAATATCCACGGGTTGCAATTTCTGGTAGATTTTCATATCTTGGAAACCCCTCCGATTGATTCGGAAAAACCTTCCTCTATTCTCCTTGGGAGACCATTTTTGAAGACGTCTCAATTCAAGTTGGATGCATTTTCTGTAGCTTACTCGTTTGAAGCCGATGGAAAAGTAGTGAAGTTCACTTTGGATGGATCTAAGAAGCTCACTCTTGAAGTTTACTCTATCTTTGGTTGTGACCTAATTGAAAATCAAGTGATTGAGCCTAGTAAGGAGCATAAAGAAGGAAGTGATGCCAAGGAGTTGGAGATTTTCCTCCTTGGAGAGGTCCCAAAATGATCAATGAACTCATGCAAGTCCACCTTAGGACTTTAAACCAAAGTGCTAGGTGGAAGATACCCCACCATGGTAATATTGTTCTAACCCTTCTCTTTTTACTTATAGTTCTTTGATTTAATTGCTTTTTGGTAGAATTAGTTTGTATAGGATTGGTTTAAATTTTTGAGTTAGATAGGTTAATTTGCTTGTGGGTCATGAACATTTGAATGTTTGTAAGTTTGGGGTTGAGATTTTGATAGAACTAAGGTTGAACACCTTAGAAATTGAGACAAAAATTTTTTTGTAAAATAGGGCATCCGTGCATGTGCACACACCTATGCGTGCGCACAAATCCTTTGTGTTTCGCGTCCTGTGCGTGCGCACCGACCTGTGCGTGCACACACTCTTGGTTATGCCCTCTGTTCGCAGTGCCAGCACAGCTTGTGCGTGGGCATTCCCCTGTTTTCTGCGATCTGTGCATACACACCTACTCGTGCATACGCACACGTACCCCTTTTTCACACTCTCTGTGCGAGCGCATAGGCTTGTGCGTCCGCACGCCAACTTGCACCCACTCTAGTGGGAGTGTTGGCACAGCCTGTGCACATGAACCCCACCCCATTTTGCTTCTGTGCGTGTGCACAAACCTGTGTGCGCACACACACATGACCCCTTCTCAAACAATTCAAAAAAAAAATTTTGTCATCTATGCGAGCGCACATCCTTGTGCGCCCACACACTTCTCTACATCCCCTCTGTTTAGAGCGTTCGCATCCCTCTCTTTTTCGCTTCCTGTGCGTGCGCATAGCTCCTTGTGCGCACGCACAAACCCCGACCTGGGCGTTAAACAGGGCAAAACCCCTGTTAAGCCAGCAGCTTCTTTTCTCCTCTTCTCTATTGCCACCGCCAGCCGCCGCCACCCTTCTTTCTTCTCCTTCTTTTTTCTCTCTCTTCCACCGGAGAGCTTCTTCACCCTTGTGGAGCTCCGGTGTATCTCCGGTGAAGCCAACCGCCGTGAACTCGCAGTGGCTATAACACGTCCCATTGTTTCATCTTCTCATCTTGCTTTCTTCACCCTTTAATTTTCAGGTTTTTATTTTCTTTTTATGTTAATATTTTGAAGTTGTTTTTACTTTTTTTTTCATGTTAAATAGATTAAATTTGATTGCTTTCTTTAGTTATCTTTGGATTGCAAGTGTTGATGTTTGAATCATTGGGTTGATTTTGATTGATTTTGAGCTTAAATGTAATGAGTTTGCACAATGCACATTAATTGTTCGATGAAATGCCTATATGAAACTTTTGTTTGATTCATGTGAATTGGCCATCATATGCTTTCAACATTCTCTTGTTTGGCATATCTTATAATTTGTGCAACTTCAAATATGATTGTTGATGATGAATTTACCAATGCATTCCCTTGTTTCTTGAATTTGAGGTTCCAAACACCCATGTCGTACATGACTTTTGATTCTTAGTTGATGGGTGACTAGTTGAGAATGCATTGATCTTAATTGAATTCAAATTTCTCATTGTTCATCTTAGCAATTGAATTGAGTAATTACATTACAAGTGTTCATTCACATCTTTTGCTCTAATTTGAACACATTGTTTATGTGATTCTCACACCTTCAAGATGAACCAATGACATAATATTTTGCTTAAATGGTTATTGTTATTTTGCATCCATTTTCATAATGAACTTTCATGCCCACAAACCCAATAGCCATTGCCTTCAAGAATTCGATTAAGTCATTTTGTGCTTATTTAAGTTGCTCAGATCTTAATTCTTTACACTTGCAACTTAAACACTTGATTGAGAAGCATTGAGCTTTGATTGTTTTAATAGTGCGATTGCCGTTTCCACCAGATGTGTGTGTGTTCTAACTGTGCGTACTCTTGGAATACACACATTATTTCATTTCAGATCGCACTATTTTAAATGCTTCCAATTAAGAATTTAAATTTTTCTTCACTTTATTTGTTTTTCCTCTTTGATCTTGTTTTATTGTTGCCGGGTGATCTTGAAATCATTTGTTTCTATTTATTCTTTTTAGGTTGCACAAGAAAGGTAAAGCACCGGTCACATCACCGATTGTGCAACCTACAACTCGCCCTCTTAATACTTAGTTCATGGATCGCCAAAGTGAGAGACCAAGTGTCTTGGTTAACCGAAGAGCCGACTCCCAATATGAAGCAATCAAGAAAAGAACAATCCATTGGGAGAGGATACTGAAGGTTCCAATCAAGTACAAGGCGATCATCCATGAAAGGATTACCTCGCTTCATTGGGAATTTCTTGGGCAAGATCCCATTGAAGTTAATGAGTCCTTGGTGCGAGAATTCTGTGAGAACTATTAAGCTTGGGAAGCGGAGTCGGTATTCCTCTGAGGGAAGATGTTAGACACTTCCAACAAGGCTCTAGAAGCTCTTTTGAAGATTCTCCACATTCCGCCTGTGATAGATAATTATTCAAGGATAAAAGCGAATGTGTTCAAGGGGAGGATGTCTTTGGCTCCTATTCTTAAGAGAATTGGCCATCCCGGTGCACCATGGGAATATAGCAAGGGGAAGAAATCTATTCCCGCTAGTATTGCTTACTCTAATTTGAATGCCGAGGCACGTATTTGGCATCAAAATGTGGCCGACTACATAATTCCTAGCACCCATGCTACCCATGTTAGATTCAAAGCTACTTTGTTAATTTGGGCTATTTTGGAAGGAAAGCGGCGAATAGCCATTGTGCCTTAGATGCGCACATCGATTTGGAAACTCATTGAAAAGAAAAAGATCAATATTCTTTTTTCATCGATGGTGATGCGACTAGCTATAGCAGCAGGGGTAGAAAGGCAACCGACGGACGTCATGTTCAAGATACCAAGAGGCAACAAATTCATTCCGCGAGGAGATTTAGATGGATCGACAAAGAAGACACCCTCCAAGAGGAAGGCACTTACAGCACCATCATCAAATCAACCAACTTCATCAACTCCTCTACCGTTTCTCCGGTCTCTTCCGGATTTCTTTCGAGACATATTCCACGATATCTATGACATGGAGCGACTTGAGCTCGAGCATTTCGAGTGGGTAGCGGCAAGACTACAAGGAAGAAACCCCGGCCCAACTCCCAAAGCTTCATCAGAGTTAGTTGGGAAGGAGGATGGTGGAAGACATGAACCCATGCACCAGTGACCACCAGCTGAAGGTGGAGCCCCTAAGTTATCATTCTTCCAAATTGTGAGCATGCACCGAGGACCGTGAATTAATTAAGTATGGGGGAGATTCGATAACTTTGAAGGGGGTAAAATTCTGTTCTTAGACACTTTGCAATACCTTTTTGTCCATTTTCTTTCAATTCTTGCAATTTTGTTCTTATTACACTTTGTTTGGTTTGTTTGTATATATTTCTTTAGTGCTTATGGTTTTATGATAGTAAATATTTGCATGTTGCATGTTAGAGTAAATAAGTTTGGTGAAACAACAAGAAATTTTCATGAAGCCTTTCTTAGGGCGTGCCATTGATTGAATTGAAAATTTATTTTTCAACTTGCTTGGAGTATTCTTTTCATAGAACATAGAAAAAGAGCTAGAACAACAAACCTTGTGAGATTTGAGCTCTAATAGATGGTTGCACATTTTCAACCATAAAGTTTGTTCTTGTGTGATTATAATCCTTTTTGAATGTGATCTTAGATTTGCATGAATCTATATGTCCTATTTTTAGTGGTTGATTGCATTTAGTATGATTGAGGCCATTTTTGATATTGAACTCACCAACCTATATGGCCAACCCTTGCATTCACCTTTATAATCCCTTTTGAGCCTTTAGATCCTCTTTGTTCTAATTATAAGCACATTATTCTCCCTAAATCGAAAAACCATTGATGCCCTTGAATTGTTCTTTGATTAGCTTGGGTGGAATAGTGTGTGTTACTCTAAGTGTGGGGGAAATTATTGAGAAACATTGGTGATAAACTTACATGGAATATTCATTGTGAAAATTTAGAAAATGGGGTAATACTCATGCATTCATTGTTCAAGACATATCCATCTCTTGTTAATGACAAAAACAAGAAAGTTTTGATTTTGAATAATAAAAAAAATCAATCAAAATCAAATCTTGTGCATAATAGCATATGAAATAAAAAGCTAAATAATGGATGCATATGTTTATGTTTTGGAAAGAAAATGCATGAGTGAGTGTGAGATAGGAGATAAATGGGTAGTTAGGTTATTTTGTTATGTATATATAGGATGATATAGGATTAGGTGGACACTTGAGCTAAAATCAAAGATCTAATTCACTAAGTCCACTTAACCATATTAATCTCACCTTAACTCTAGCCCCATTACAAGCCTCCAAAGACCTCATGATATTTGTTTTCATGTATCAAATATTAGTTGATTGTTAGATGACTTGCAAATCTTTGAAAAACATTATTAAAGGAGAATTGAGTGATTAAACCCTAAATACTGAGCGAATAGAGTGAATACACATCCGGTGAGGAGTTCGATCGCTCAATTCTATGTTCTTGTTTCTTATATTGTATCTTCTTGCAAGTTGTTTATTAGTTTTGAAAATCTCAATTCAATTCTTTGGACATTGATCAAAGTGCATTGACTTTTTGCCTTAGCCCTAAGGCTTTCTTGGGATTGATTGAAATTTCATGGTTTGTTTCTACCAACTTTCAGTAGAATAGATATTAGTAGGTGATATCTAGGTTAGTTGCATGCATATAGGTAGTACATTAAATAAATTGTTTGCCCTTTCATTAATCTCCTTTGATTGTCATTAGCATGAGGACATGCTAGTGTTTAAGTGTAGAAAAATTGATGAATCCATATTTTACGATAATATTTTGTTAGAATTGAGTGGATTTCATGATATAAACCTACACTTATTCCATTACATAGCATGCTTTTGAGCTTTCCTCCTAAATTGTGCTTGATTACGAAAACATGCTCTTTTGTGCCTAATTTAACCTAATTTTATTCCATTTGCCTTCCATTCGATACCTTGATGTTGTTTGCGAGTGATTTCAGATGTATGAGGCAGGATTGGCTTAGTGAGAATGGAAGAAGAGCATGCAAGGAGGAGGAAGCATGAAGAAACAAAGGAGAAGAGCAAATTGATGCGTGCGTGTGCACAGCCTCTTGTGCGTACGCACAGGTAGCAAATCAGAGCCAAGTGTGCGAGCGCACAGCATCTGGCACATCGCACAAGCATCCTGAGTATCACGAAGTGTGAGTGTGCACAACCTGTTAATTCGGCCAAGTGTGCGTGCGCACACGTCTGTGCGTACGCACAGGTTCCCGCGCATGCCTTCATTAAAAATGCACTTGACTCGCGTTTTGAGGGGCTTGGAGGCCCAATTCTAAAGCTAAGAGCTCATATTGGAGGGGCAAACAGAGAAGAAACATGGCATATTATTAGGGTAGTTTTTAGAATAGAGTAGGAGGCTTTAGTTTAGTTTTTTTCTCTAAGTTTTTGATAAACCACCATTTTATGGTTTATCTTGTGCTCAATTGAGTGGTTTTTATCAAGTCTTTGCACACTTATTCATACAAATTGCATGGTTTTACAATTCCTTCCTAGTTTTGTTTTATGGTTAAAAACTTACTTCCTAAGCTTTAAATTTGTTTATTTTAAATTCTCTCTCTACCATTCGATGCCGTGATCTGTGTGTTCATTATTCTCAGGCTTTATAGGGCAGGAATGGCTTGGAGGATGGAGAGGAAGCTGGCAAAAATGGAAGGAGCACAAGAAATAAAGGAGACAACCAGCGAGCATCGACGCGCATGCATGGCTCATGCGTGCGCGTGATCTGGAGATTTTCACAGTAACGCGCACGTGTACCTGACGCGTACGCGCGGATTGGAGTTCGCGCAACGACACGAGAGCGTGGCAAGAAAAATTGTCAAACGATGCGCACGCGTGACTGACGCGCACGCATGACATGCGCGATTAGCAGAAATTTCAGAAAGCGCTGTGGGCGATTTTGGGCCAAAGTTGGACCCAGTTTCCGGCCCAAAAATACATACTAGAGCCAGGGAATATGCAGAGACTCAACACACATTCTCATTAGCATAGTTTTAGTTATAGTTTTGAATCAGAGAGAGAAATTACTCTTCCTCTAGGTTTTCTACACATTCATAATTTTCTAGTTTTATGCTTTTGCTTTGGATATTGAGAAGAGTCAGTACCTCCGTTGAAGTTGCTATTATTCTAGTTTGTTTTCTTATTCCCTTACTCTTCCATATCCTTAATCTTTGTTCAGAGTTACAATTGGATTATTTTTAGAGTTTATTAATGCAAAGGATTACTTTTACTCAGTTATTGTTTATCATGTCTTCTTTTTATTCCCTTTTTAATTCTGTGCAAGTAGTTTTCATGTCAATGGAGTAGACTCCCAACTTGACTTGGGGGTTGATTAAATGGAGACCCTAGAGTTGGAATGCTCAAGTGATTAGTTAAATTGGAAGTTATTGGCTAACTCTCTATTTACTAACGCTAGACCTTCCCAAGGGAGAGGACTAGGATTTACAAATAAGAGTTAGCTCAATCACTTGACTTTCCTTTATTCAGTAAGGGTTATTGATGAGCGGATAATTTGTACGCTTTTTGGCACTATTTTTACATAGTTTTTAGTATGTTTTAGTTAGTTTTTACTATGTTTTTATTAGTTTTTATTCAAAAATTATATTTCTAGACTTTACTATGAGTTTGTATGCTTTTCTGTGATTTCAGGTATTTTCTGGCTGAAATTGAGGGACTGAGCAAAAATCTGACTCAAGAGGCTGAAAAAGGACTGCAGATGTTGTTGGATTCTGACATCCCTGTACTCGAAATGGATTTTCTGGAGCTACATAAATCCAATTGGCGTGCTCTCAATTGCGTTGGAAAGTAGACATCCTGGGCTTTCCAGCAATATATAATAGTCCATACTTTGCCCGAGTTTTGATAATGCAAACTGGCGTTTGAACGCCCACTTTCTACCCTATTCTGGCGTTAAACGCTAGAACTGGCATAAAAGCTGGAGTTAAATGCCCAAACTGGCACCAAAGCTGGCGTTTAACTCCAAGAAGAGTCTCTACACGTGAAGGCTTCAATGCTCAGCCCAAGCACACACCAAGTGGGCCCGGGAAGTGGATTTCTGCACTACCTGCACCTAGTTACTTATTTTCTGTAACCCTAGCTACTAGTTTAGTATAAAAACTACTTTTAGTGATTTATTTTACATCCTTGATCAGTTTTATGCTATCATAGATCATATTGTACACGTTTGGAGGCTGGCCTCATGGCCATGCCTGGACCTTCATCACTTATGTATTTTCAACGGTGGAGTTTCTACACCTCATAGATTAAGGTGTGGAGCTCTGCTGTTCCTCATGAATTAATGCAAAGTACTATTGTTTTTCTATTCAATTCAAGCTTATCCTTATTCTAAGATATTCATTCGCACCCAAGAACATGATGAATGTGATGATCAAGTGACACTCATCACCATTCTCACTTATGAACGCGTGCCTGACAAACACTTCCGTTCTACATGAAAACAAGCTTGAATGCATATCTCTTAGCCTTCTGGTTCACGACGCATGGTTGTCTCTCCTGACAACAGAGCCCTCCATTCAGTGAGATCAGAGTATTCGTGGTATAAGCTAGAGTCAATTGGCAGCATTCTTGAGATCTAGAAAGTCTAAACCATGTTTGTGGTATTCCGAGTAGGATCTGGGATGGGATGACTATGACGAGCTTCAAACTCGCGAGTGTTGGGCATAGTAACAGACTAAAAGGATCAATGGATCCTATTCCAACATGAGTGAGAACTGACAGATGATTAGCCGTGCGGTGACAGCGCATTTGGACCATTTTCACTGAGAGGACGGACGGTAGCCATTGACAACGGTGATCCCCCAACATACAGCTTGCCATAGAAAGGAGTATGAATGGTTGAATGAAGGCAGTAGGAAAGCAGAGATTCAGAAGGAGCAAAGCATCTCCATACGCTTATCTGAAATTCTCACCAATGAATTACATAAGTATCTCTATCTTATTTTATATTTTATTTATATTTTAATCACCAAAATTTCATAACCATTTGAATCCGCCTGACTGAGATTTACAAGGATGACCATAGCTTGCTTCAAACCGACAATCTCCATGGGATCGACCCTTACTCACGTAAGGTTTATTACTTGGACGACCCAGTGCACTTGCTGATTAGTTGTGCGAAGTTGTGAAAAGGAGTTGAGATTACAATCGTGCGTACCAAGTTTTTGGCGCCGTTGCCGGGGATTGTTCGAGTTTGGACAACTGACGGTTCATCTTGTTGCTCAAATTAGGTAATTTTATTTTATTTTTAAGCTTTTTATTTTTGAAAAATTTTCAAAAAAAATATATAAAATAAATAAATTATTCTATGTCTTCAGAATTCTTAAGAATGAATTCTAGAGTTTCATGATGAATTGTTGAAGTCTGGCTGGCTGTGAAGCCATGTCTAATCTTTTGGACCGAGGTTTCAACCTATCATCACAAGAGCTTGTTGATTTCTATCAATCTTGCTGTTGAATGTAATGATCTGCTAAAGCTTGGCTGGCCATTGGCCATGTCTAGTGTTTTGGACCGAAGCTTTCACTGAAAGCTTGGCTGGCTAGTAAACCATGTCTAATTCCTGGACCGGAGCTTTAGACTAACATTGCATGATTCCTGAAATTCTTATTAAAAATTTTGAAATCTTTATTTTTTTTTCCAAAATAATTTTCGAAAAATCCAAAAAAAATTAATAAAATCATGAAAATAAAAAATAATTTGATGTTTCTTATTTGAGTCTAGTGTCAATTTTTAAGTTTGGTGTCAATTTCATCTTTTTAATTTCCTAAAAATTTTTGAAAATTCATGCATGTGTCCTTCATAATCTTCAAATTGTTCTTGATGATTTTCTTTGTTTGATCTTTGCATTTTTATGTTTTGTGTCTTTTCTTGTTTTTCATATGTATTTTCAATTTGTTAGTGTCTAAACATTGAAAATTTCTAAGTTTGGTGTCTTGCATGTGTGTCTTTTCTTAAAAATTTGAGCAAACAACTTTGAGCTTAAGCCTCAATTAGTTTCTCTAATGCAATAGAATTGCAAGTTTTATGGACTTCCATTGGAAGATCCCCATCAGTTCTTAGCTGAATTCTTGCAAACCTGTGACACTGTCAAGACCAATGGAGTTGATCCCGAGGTCTACAGGCTTATGCTTTTCCCTTTTACTGTAAGAGACAGAGCTAAAACATGGTTGGATTCACAACCTAAGGAAAGCCTGAACTCTTGGGAAAAGCTGGTCAGTGCTTTCCTGGCCAAGTTTTTTCCACCTCAAAAGATGAGCAAGCTTAGAGTGGAAATCCAAACCTTCAGACAGAAGGAAGGTGAGTCCTTCTATGAAGCTTGGGAAAGATATAAGCAATTGATCAAAAGGTATCCTTCTGACATGCTTCCAGAATGGAGCTAATAAACCACTATTTTATGGTTTATATTGTGTTTAATTGTGTGGTTTTATCATGATCCTTACCCACTTATTCATTAAATTAGCATTAAATTATAATTCCTTCCTGAATTTATATCATGTTTGAAAACTACTTCCTAGAGACTTTAATTATGTATTTTTAATTCTCCTTTATTCCATTCGATGCCATGATCTGTGTGTTGAATGTTTCAGACTTTATAGGGCATGAATGAGTTAGAGATTGGAAAGGAAGCTAGCAAAAATGGAAGGAACACAAGAATTTGAGGGGATAACCAGCGAGAAGTGACGCGGCCGCATGGCTCACGCGGCTGCGTGGATTGGAAAAGCTCAGGCGACGCAGTAGCATGGATGACGCGAACGCGTGGCAAGGAAAAGCACGAATGACGCATCCGCATGGATGACGCGATCGCGTGACATGTGCGATATGCATAATCTGCAGACTTCGCTGGGGGCGATTTTGGACCTTATTTCGACCCAGTTTTCGGCCCGAAACAGCAGACTAGAGCCAGAGAATATGCAGAAACAAAGGATAGCATTCATTCTACACAATTGACAGTTTTAGATCTAGTTTTTCCTCCTCTAGGTTTTAGAATTTTACTTTTGGAATTGATCTAAGCATTGGAACATTGAGAAGAGTTATTTTTCCTCATCAAGACTTCGTCATTCTAGTTCGCTCTCTTAACTTGGTTTTATTCTTCCATGTTCTTTGCTTTGTTCAATTTTGTTATTTGAATATTTTCATGATTATTTCATACAAGGATTATTTCTCTCATTTTAATTTATTTTTCATTCCAATAATCATGTCTTTTTTTAATTCCCTTTCATGTGTTATGGATTTATTATTTGCAATGAGTGAGTAGTTTCCCCACTTGATGGGGAGTTGATTGAAAGGAACTCTTGAGTTGGAAGGATTGAAAGAAAAATCGTAATTGGGTTAACTGTTGGATTGTTATCTAGTCACTAACACCAATCCCTTTGAACTAAGTGGGTTGCAACTCGTGAATAGATCTAGCATTCCAACTTGTTTGACTTTCCTTTACCTAGTAAGGGATAACTAAACAGAACAACCATTAATTATAAATTAATCTTGAAATCATCCCATCAATAATAGAGATTCCAACTAATCAACTCCCAGTTAAGGGTTTTATTCATATTATTTAAATTTCCTCTTTTTAATTTTCCCTCTACTTAACTCAACTTCTTGGAACATCTGATTAATAAAATAGCATACTTTTCTGCAACTCATTGGGAGACGACCTGGGACTTAAACTCCCAGTAATTTTTAATTTAAACTCTCTGTGACATATTTCTAAATTGATAGCCAGATTTTCGGTGAGTTAAGAACTATACTTGCAATGTAATCATTTTAATAATTTTTAATTCACCAACTTCTGCCCCTCATCAATTTTTGGCGCCGTTGCCGGGGAGTTGCAATAGAGTGCTAAAGTTATTAATTAGAATTTATTTATCTGCACTTTATTTTATTTTGCTACTATGAGCTGCATGTTTCTTCCGTCAAATGACGTGTTCACTTCCTGATCCGCGCTTGCTAATATTCGATCCTGAAATTGAAAGGACTATTTCACGAATAAGGCGAGAACAGCTTCGGTTAGTCTGCTCTGAGGGCGGATCTAAAAGTGAACTTGAGGAAGAAACCAGCCCCCGTTCTACTGATTCGGTTGTTTTACGTGCAGAAGACATGGCAGCTAGGAGAGTTACCATCCAGGAGGAAGGAGCCCCTGATTTTACAATGCAACCGTTTCAAGCGCATCATCCAGCGGTAGCTACAGATTTTGAAATAAAGACCGCACTGCTAAATTTGATGCCCAAGTTTCATGGCCTACTTGCTCAAGAGCCTATCAAGCACTTGAGAGATTTCCAGGCAGCCTGTTCTACTGTCAGGCGTGATGGTACTGATGAAACTTCAATTTTGCTGAAAGCTTTCTCGTTTTCTCTTGAGGGAAAAGCAAGAGAGTGGTACTACACTCAACCTCTAGCAAATGTATCCAACTGGGATACACTCAGAAAGGAGTTTTTGGAGAAATTATTTCCATCTGAAGTTACTGATAAACTGAGGAAGGATATTTCCATAATTGTTCAGGATGACAATGAAACTCTCTTTGAATACTGGGAGCGCTTCAATAATCTTCTGAAAGCATGCCCCCACCACAGGATTGACAAGATAGTGTTACTTAGCTATGTCACACAGGGCATGAGGCCCCAAGATAAGACCACATTGGAAAGTGCTAGCAATGGGTCTATGAAGAAGTACAAGACCACTGATGAGGCTTGGCAATTAATCAGTGATTTAGCTGAATCCACTAGGAACCACAGGCAAAAGCAAGGCCGTTCAAAAGCCGTTGCAGAAGTATCCTCTAACAGAGAGACTGCAGCTCTAGCTCAGAGTATATGTGAGATGACCAACTTGCTGAAGCATATGCAATTGAATCAACAACAAGCTCAGCAAGCTCCTCCACCATAGCAAAACCAACAACTGGTCCCGCAAAGAATTTGTGGAATCTGTGCTGATTACAGCCATTACACTGATGAATGCCTGCAGCTCCAACAAGAAGATAACATGGTGGCATCCACTCATAAATTCTATGACTGCCCCAACCAAGGGTACAATCAAAGTGGAAATAATAACCATGGATGGAAGGACAATTCTAACCAGAATTCGAGGGATAACAATAACAGAGGAGGCAGAGATAATCAAGGAAATCAGAGGTGGAATAATAACAACAACAGGCAGCAGAATCAACCTTACAGAGCACCTCACCTGAGGCAAAACCAAGGACCACAGAACAATCAACAGCAGACATCTCAATTTACTCATTCTTTTTTATCTCCTAATGAAGAGCTACTACAATCTTTTGAGCGAAGACAACAGACCATGGAAAATAACATGAATAGTATCAACGCCAGTCTGAATGGTCTCACCTCTACTTTGCAAGCTCTTATGTCACAGATTGGATCAACGCAAAATTCCAGTAACCAACCTTCAAGCTCCACTAGAATCCCCTCTCAACCATTACCCAATCCAAAGGGAGGCATTAATGCCATCACCCTAAGGTCTGGAACCACACTGCAGGAGAGGAATCAGGAGGAACCAAGCCCATCAGAACACACCTCACCTGAAGAGGTAGAAGAAATAGAAGATGTTGAAGAGGAAGAGGACATACAGGACATAGCTGAAGAAGAAATAGCTCAACCACAGGAGGAAGCACCAAAAGGCGCAGACACCACAAAAGACACCACTCCTATTCCATTTCCACAACTTGCAAGGAAGCCCAGGAAGCAGCTGGAACCCGACCCCAAAATGGTAGAAATATTCAAAAAGGTTGAGGTAATTGTTCCTCTTTTTGATGTTATTCAGCAGGTATCTAAATATGCAAAGTTTCTAAAAGACTTATGTATCCATAAAGACAAAATTAATGAATTAGAAACTATTCCTTTAGGTAGTTCTATATCTGCTTTAATGGGAGGATTACCTGAAAAATGTAGTGATCCAGGTCCTTGTATAGTTAGCTGTACTATTGGTGGTGTAGTAATTTATGATTGCATGTGTGATTTAGGAGCATGTGTCAGTATAATGCCTTTGTATATATATGATGTTTTGAGGCTCCCTCCCTTAAAAAGGTCGGCAGCTCGTTTTGTGTTAGCAGATAAAAGCATTATTACAGTGGCTGGAGTTGCTGAAGATATTTTGGTGAACATTAAAGGCCTTATGTTTCCACTAATTTTTATATCTTGGAGATGCCCCATAATGATTCAGATAAGCCATCATCAATCCTACTTGGAAGACCATTCCTGAAGACATCAAAATTCAAATTGGATGCTTTTTCAGGAACATACTCCTTTGAAATAGATGGTCGCATAGTAATCTTCAATCTGAATGGAGTCATTAATAACCCCCAGAAGATCGTTCTATCTTTCAGTGTGATGTCATAGACGAAAGTGTAGCTGAAGTTCACAAGGAAGAATTAGAAGAGAGGCACACTGGACAAGGTCCAAGTGTGGGGACCCTCTTAACTGACAATGAGGGCACTTCGTCATTTTCACAAGCTCCAGATAATCCAGAGCCTGCCCATGATCAAAAGTTAGAATTGAAACCCCTCCCTCCACATCTCAAATATGCTTATCTCGAAGATAAGCAGAAGTTTCCAGTTATCATTTCAAGGGAACTTACTTCTCAACAAGAAGAGAAGTTACTTGATGTGCTGAGAAAGCATAAGAAGGCAATTGGGTGGAGCTTGGCAGACATAGTAGGCATCAACCCTCAAGTATGTGAGCACAGAATATTCTTAGAAGAGGGAGCAAGACCTGTCCGTCAACCCCAAAGAAGATTGAATCCCACCATCTTGGAAGTTGTCAAAAAGGAAGTAACCAGACTATTGGAAGCCGGTATCATATATCCCATTTCAGACAGTGAATGGGTAAGCCCAGTACAAGTGGTGCCCAAGAAGTCTGGGGTCACTACAGTGAAGAATGAGCATGGAGAGCTCATAGCAACTAGAGTTCAGAATGCTTGGAGAGTCTGCATTGATTACAGGCGTCTTAACCAGGCTACCCGTAAGGATCACTACCCACTTCCATTCATTGATCAAATGCTGGATCGCCTGTCAGGTAAATCACATTATTGCTTTTTAGATGGTTACACAGGTTATTTCCAGATCCATATAGCTCCTGAGGATCAGGAAAAGACTACTTTTACATGTCCTTTTGGGACTTATGTTATAAGAGAATGCCCTTTGGCTTGTGCAATGCACCAGCTACTTTCCAAAGGTGCATGATGAGTCTTTTCTCTGATCTTATTGAGGACTGTATGGAAGTTTTTATGAATGATTTTAGCGTTTATGGTGATTCTTTTAGCCTTTGCTTAGATGGATTATCTAGAGTATTAGATAGATGTGTTAATACAAACCTTGTATTAAATTTTGAAAAATGTCACTTTATGGTAAAACAAGGAATTGTGTTAGGACATGTGGTATCTAATAATGGCATTTCTGTAGACCCAGCAAAGGTGAATGTTATCTCTAGTCTACCTTACCCTTCTTCTGTGAGGGAAGTCCGTTCGTTCCTTGGCCATGCAGGTTTTTACAGGAGATTTATTAAGGACTTTAGTAAGGTCGCACTTCCCTTATCTAGATTATTGCAGAAGGATATTGAGTTCGAGTTCAGTAAGGATTGCAAACAAGCGTTTGATAAGCTGAAGACTACTCTGACTCAAGCTCCAATTGTGAGAGGACCAGACTAGAGCCAGCCATTTGAAATCATGTGCGATGCTTCCAACCATGCAGTAGAAGCAGCGCTGGCTCAGCGTGAAGGTAAGGATCCTTTCGTTATTGCTTATGCGTCTAAGACTTTAGACATTGCCCAGTCCAATTATACTACTACTGAGAAAGGCTTCTTGCTATTGTTTTTGCTCTGGATAAATTCCGAGCTTATTTACTTGGTACTAGAGTAGTAGTGTATTTGGACCATGCAGCTTTAAAGTATCTATTAGCTAAAAAGGAATCCAAACCAAGACTCATACGTTGGATACTGCTATTACAAGAATTTGATTTAGAAATAAAGGATAGGAGTGGTAATCAGAATTTAGTGGCAGACTACTTGAGTCGCCTGGAGCATATTAAGGATGATTCTACTCCTATAGATTATAATTTTCCTTTTGATAACTTGCAAGCAGTATCTGAGGTAGTCCCTTGGATGCACCTGTTGCTAATTATTTAGTTAGCCACACATTTCCTCCAAATTTTTCTAAGCATCAAAGAGACAAACTGAAAAGCGAGTCTAAATATTATATATGGGATGACCCATATTTATGGAGATGTGGCGCTGATCAAGTAATTAGATGTTGTGTGCCTCAATCAGAATTCCAGTCCATTTTAGAGGCCTGTCACTCATCTGAGAGTGGAGGACATTTTGGTCCTCAAAGGACAGCTAGAAAGATCTTAGACTGTGGATTCTGGTGGCCTACCCTTTTTAGAGACACTGCTGAGTTCTGTAAATCTTGTCTTCCATGCCAGAAATTTGGTAATATATCCAGGAGGGATGAGATGCCTCAATAAATTATGCTTTTCTGTGAAATTTTTTATGTTTGGGGCATTGACTTCATGGGTCCATTTCCAAATTCTAATGGATATTTTTATATATTGTTAGCTGTGGATTATGTTTCCAAATGGGTGGAAGCAATTTCTACCCGCACTGATGATGCTAACACTGTTGTTTCCTTTGTGAGAAACCATATTATATGTCGTTTCGGATCACCACGAGCAATCGTGAGCGACCAAGGCACCCATTTTTGTAACAGGAGACTAACAGGATTAATGAAGAAGCATGGGATAATTCATAAAGTTGCAACAGCTTACCATCCCCAAGCTAATGGGCAAGCCGAGGTGTCAAACAGAGAAATTAAACGTATCTTGCAAAAGATAGTAAAGCCTCATAGAAAAGACTGGAGCACCAGGCTACAAGATGCACTCTGGGCATACAGAACAGCATACAAGACACCCATTGGGATGAGTCCTTTCCGCTTGGTTTATGGAAAAGCTTGTCATCTCCCAGTTGAAGTAGAACACAGAGCCTTTTGGGCAGTTAAGGAGTGCAACATGGGAATTGAGAAAGCCGGAGCTGAAAGGAAGTTGCAACTGCAGGAACTGGAGAGCCTTCGCCTAGAAGCTTATGAAAACTCCAGAATATACAAGGAAAAGATGAAGGTTGTACATGATCAAAACGTCAAGAAGAAAGAGTTTCAACCTGGGGATTTAGTCCTCCTTTACAAATCTCGACTAAGGCTCATGCCAGGCAAGTTGAGATCAAGATAGGAAGGTCCATACAGAGTAGAGAAGGCCGAACCATACGGAGTTTATCACCTAAGCCATCCTTCAAGCTCTGAACTTATTAAGGTTAATGGACAACGCCTGAAGCTATACCATGGCGAGAAGGTACAGAGAAACAAGGAGCTTGAGATCTTCCTCTTGGAAGACCCCCACATAGCAGAAGATTGAGCTAGTGGAGCGTCCAACTTACGGACGTTAAAGCAAAGTGCTAGGTGGGAGACAATCCACCATGGTATGATCGTTCCTTTCTTTATTTTTTAGTTTTTTCTATTCAATAACTCTTCTCTTTCTTAATACTTTCATGCATCTGTATTTACATGTTTTTCATAAAAAAAAAAATTTCGCCTACGCGACGCGATCGCGTCAGCGACGCGTCCGCGTCACAAGGAGAATAAAGAAAAATAAAAATGAACAGAAAGTCACGCTGGAGTGTGGCTGGAGGCATGCCAATGGCACAAATCAACCCACGCGACCACGTCACTGACGCGTTCGCGTCGCATGGGAATCATGGCCTCCCACGCGACCGCGTGCCCCACGCGGCCGCGTGCCCTGAAGTTTTTGACGTAAAAGGGTGCACAATGAAATACTGTGCGAAAGTGATGCTGGATTAGTGCTGGAAGCACAATCCTTATCATGCAACCGCATCGCTGACGCGGCCGCGTCATCCATCTTTTAGCGCACACTCACGCGATCGCGTGACCCACGCGATCGCGCCGTCCCAATTTTGGCAAACAATTTAATTTGAACAGAGAGTTGTGCTGGAGCGAGGCTGCACTCGCGCCAGACGCATAATATGGGTCACGCGACCGCGTGACCGATGCGATCGCGTCACCTTCCTTGAAGCGCATTCACGCGAACGCGTGCCCCATGCGGCCGCGTCGCATGCGCCGCACAGCTCAACCTAAATTGCCAAATTATCTTATCTTTCTCTCCTCCAAATCCTAATTTTTCTTTTCCCTCCTTATTTCTTCCTTCTCCCTTCTTCTTCCAATCTCACCTATCACTCTCTCTCTCTCACCTCCATTACCAAGGTTCTATTTTCTTCTTCCTTCTTCTTTTTTCTATCATTTTATATATTATTTTATATATTATTCTTCTTCTCATTATTCATATTTTCCTTCTTTTTCTTTTCCTTTTTACATGGTGTTAGAAATTTTTTGAGTCATTATCCCTCATTATATGCTTGTGGATTGTTGCAAATTGTTTGACAATTATTTTTATTCTAATTAAGGGATTGCTTGCATGTTCACCTTCATATTTTCTATATCTTATTTACCATGCATGCCATGTGTTTGTGAAAAAGCTCAAATAGCATTATGCACTTCTCTATGTTGTTATACTATTCAATGCTTGCTTTTCACAACTTTCCTTTACTATTGTATTAATTGAATTAAATTGTCGTGATGGTTTGTTACAAAGTATTGCTTGGTCTATGTTACTCATGCCCTTTGCCGGCATGCCAATAAACACCTTGCAGTCACTTGTCTCTATATGCACTAGCTATTTTTCATTATTGGCTTTTCACATATACTCGAGAGCATGTGTTAATGTCATCTACATCCTAATGTGTACCCATCACTACTCTTTCGTTCTCTTCCTTGCTACATATCTATTTGAATTTAATTTACTTTCTCCTCTCTTTTCAGGATGGCCACCAAGAAAGGAAAGGAGAAAGCGACTCCTAAACCCCCAGCAAGAAGAGGCACTAAAAGAGCATTAGTGGCAGAACCCTCTTCAACCGTAGTCAATCCCTTAACAAAAAGAGTTAAGAGGATAATAAAGGTTGATGAAAAGGAGAAAGCCTTTCCAGCAAAGGACACTGCGCGATTTCCCAATCGCTACTGTGAGCAGATGTTCCCTATCCTGGCAGAAAGGAACTATAACAATGAATACCTTATTATCCTCCCGTCCAATATTGCTACCTTTGTTGAGCCGCAAATTGAACGAAGACAATGGGGTTTCCTACAGAGACAGCCAAGGCAGGTCAATCTTTCTTGGGTAGTTGAGTTCTACTCTAACTTCTACATGCCCACCCTGCAGTCTGTTTATGTCCGGCAGAAGCAAGTCCCCATCACAGAAGAGGCCATTCAGCAAGCTCTGAGTCTTCCCCCTATTCCAGAAGGAGTGGACGCCTTCCAAGAAGCCACACTTAAGCGCCAGAGGTACCAATTTAACTGGGACTCCGTTCTCGGAGTTATCGCATTACCTGGCAGCCGTTGGATCTACGGATACCACCGTACCCGCCCTAAGAGAATCTTGGCTTCAGCACTTACCTTGGAGGCTCGTGTATAGGCACAGATTATGTCCCATTACGTCTTTCCGAGCACTCATGAGTCCTCCTTCACTGCGGACATGGCCATTCTACTATGGTGCATCCTTACAGACCAACCTCTGAATCTCTCAAGACATATCTAGAATGCTATGGGACACGTACAAATTGCGGACAACTTACCTTTCCCCGCCTTGGTCTCAGATCTTGTCTCAGCAGCCGGAGTCTCCTACAGAGCTGGGGACACCAAAGCCGTACTTCCACGGGATGATCAGTATGTCCCTAACGGAAAATACCTCAGACTTCCAGCAGCCACTACAAGTCTTTCTACTGCTCCAGTTGAAGATAATCCTTCTTCAACACCACAAGCACCTACAACTGATGAATTGCTCCAGCAGATAATCGAAAGGTTGGATCGGCAAGAACACAAAGCTAAGTTGAGAGAGCGCTGTAACGAGCGCCGATTCAAACACCTCAAGGAGCTACTTAAGGGACACTTCAGGGACTCAGATACCCCGGACTCCACTTCTTTTACCAGCACAGGAAGCCATGACGGTCCCGACTGTGGAGATACTGCCACCAGCCCACCCCTGTTCCTGACAGACGGCACCGAGGACGGTGCAAAGCCTTAAGTGTGGGGAGGTCAGTCAGTACCTGACTTCCGGAGGTAATTTCTTTTCCCTAGCACCAATAATTAGGATATTTTAGTTAAATTTTCTTTCTTTTATAGAATAGAATAAATTGCATAGGTTAGGATAGTTGCATGCATGTTCTACTTGATTGAAAAGACAATAAGTTTCTTTTAAGACTCTATCTTTGGAACAAAATTTCACTAATTTTTCAAAATTTTTATGATAAATTTGCTTGAGTTGTATTTGAAACATGATATTTGAGCTAAAGAACACACAACCTGTGAAAGATTTGAGCCTTTATGTATGGTTACACTACTTAACCATAATTATTTCATTCTTGTGTGTTTACTTCTTTATGATTGTGATCTATATTTTATTTTATCTTATATGTCCAATATTTATTATATTTGCATGCTTGCACATGATTGAGGCCATTATTTATTTAAACTCACTTATCCAAATTAAGCCTACCCTTTTCAATTACCCTTGTTAACCACTTTGAGCCTTTAAATCCCATTTGTTCTATATTTTACCACATTACTAACCTTAAGCTGAAAAACAATTGTATATCCCAAATTGAATCTTTGGTTAACTTAAGATAGAATTGTGTGTGCTAGTTAAGTATGGAAAATTGTGGGAACAAAAGTTGTTAAGGGAATGTATCATGAGAATTTAATGGGAATTTGGATACCTACTCATGTGAAACTATAAGAATTAAAAATCTATGTGCATTGATAAGCTATATTTATTTTAATGTTAAAAAAATATTTATATAAATAAATAAGGGGACAAAATGACCCCAATGTTAAATTCAGAATTCAAATATCAATGCACATATGATAGAACCAAATATAAAATTAATACATGAGTATGAATAGAAAAAGAGAATTTGGGTAGCTAGGTATGAACTTTAAGATTACATTAAAAATATATAGGTTGGGTTGAAGTTTGGGTTAATTAAAGATTCAATTTATTAGCTTACTTAACCATATGTATACCCCTACCTGTACCTTAGCTCCATTACAACCTTGAAAAGACCTCATGATGTTTGCATTGGTATATTAACTGTTGTTGATTGGTTAGGAGAAGAACAAAAGTTAGAAAACATGATTAGAGAAGGATAGAGTGATTACCCTATACACTAGAGATTAGAGCGTACATACATTATCAGTGAGGGTTCAATGCTTGAATTTTCATGTTCCCTGCTTTCATGAGCTATCTTCTTGCACTTTTATCTGTTTTATTGTATAATGATAAAATTAGTGAAACTTGATTTGTAATTACTTTGAAGAGCTTATTTACTTTTGATCAAGTGGGCAAGAATCATATAGTTGTATTTATATATATATAGGCTTGCATTGCATTTCATGCATTTCTACATGTTCATACTTATTTCCTTATCTCCTTCAATTAAGCATGAGGACATGCTAATGTTTAAGTGTGGGGAGGTTGATAAACCACTATTTTATGGTTTATATTGTGTTTAATTGTGTGGTTTTATCATGATCCTTACCCACTTATTCATTAAATTAGCATGAAATTATAATTCCTTCCTGAATTTATAACATGTTTGAAAATTGCTTCCTAGAGACTTTAATTATGTATTTTTAATTCTCCTTTATTCCATTCGATGCCGTGATCTGTGTGTTGAATGTTTCAGACTTTATAGGGCGTGAATGAGTTGGAGATTAGAAAGGAAGCTAGCAAAAATGGAAGGAACACAAGAATTTGAGGGGATAACCAGTGAGAAGTGACGCGGTCGCATGGCTCACGCGACCGCGCGAAGGAGAGCAAATCGCAGTGACGCGGCCGCATGGCTCACGCGGCCGCGCGGATTGGAAAAGCTCAGGCGACGCGGTAGCGTGGACGACGCGAACGCGTGGCAAGGAAAAGCGCGAATGACGCGTCCGCATGGATGACGCGATCACGTGACATGTGCGATCTGCATAATCTGCAGAATTCGCTGGGGGCGATTTTGGACCTTATTTCGACCCAGTTTTCGGCCCGGAACAGCAGACTAGAGCCAGAGAATATGCAGAAACAAAGGACAGCGTTCATTCTTCACAATTGACAGTTTTAGATCTAGTTTTTCCTCCTCTAGGTTTTAGAATTTTACTTTTGGAATTGATCTAAGCATTGGAACATTGAGAAGAGTTATTTTTCCTCATCAAGACTTCGTCATTCTAGTTCGCTCTCTTAACTTGGTTTTATTCTTCCATGTTCTTTTCTTTGTTCAATTTTGTTATTTGAATATTTTCATGATTATTTCATACAAGGATTATTTCTCTCATTTTAATTTATTTTCCATTCCAATAATCATGTCTTCTTTTAATTCCCTTTCATGTGTTATGGATTTATTATTTGCAATGAGTGAGTAGTTTTCCCACTTGATGGGGAGTTGATTGAAAGGAACTCTTGAGTTGGAAGGATTGAAAGAAAAATCGTAATTGGGTTAACTGTTGGATTGTTATCTAATCACTAACACTAATCCCTTTGAACTAAGTGGGTTGCAACTCGTGAATAGATCTAGCATTCCAACTTGTTTGACTTTCCTTTACCTAGTAAGGGATAACTAAACAGAACAACCATTAATTATAAATTAATCTTGAAATCATCCCATCAATAATAGAGATTCCAACTAATCAACTCCCAGTCAAGACTTTTATTCATATTATTTAAATTTCCTCTTTTTAATTTTCCCTCTACTTAACTCAACTTCTTGGAACATCTGATTAATAAAATAGCACACTTTTCTGCAACTCGTTGGGAGACGACCTGGGACTTAAACTCCCAGTAATTTTTAATTTAAACTCTCTGTGACATATTTCTAAATTGATAGGCAGATTTTCGGTGAGTTAAGAACTATCTTGCATCGTAACCATTTTAATAATTTTTAATTCACCAACTTCTGCCCCTCATCAGGAGCATTATATGTATATTCTATGATGGTCTATCTGAGTTGTCAAAAATGTTATTGGACCATTCTATAGGAGGATCTCTTCATCTGAAAATCCCTGCAGAAGCTCAGGAACTCATTGAAATGGTTGCAAATAACCAGTTCATGTACACCTCTGAGAGGAGTCCTGTGAACAATGGGACGCCTCAGAAGAAGGGAGTTCTTGAAATTGATACTCTGAATGCCAAAGAATTGGCATACAATGGTTCGGGGGAAATACTTAGATTTCAGTCCAGAAAATGTAAGGTTGGCATTCAACTTGCCAATGATGCAAGAAAACGCATGCCCCTACACTAGAAGGGTCAACTTTGATCAAAGGTTAGACCAAGTCGTCATGGACATATATGAGGAAGGAGCTCAGTGGAAAAGAGACTCAAGAGGCAACCCGGTTCAATTGAGAAGACCGGATCTTAAGCATGTGGCTAGAGGATGGTTGGAGTTCATCCAACGCTCTATCATTCCTACTAGCAACCGATCCGAAGTAACTGTGGATCAGGCCATCTTGATCCATAGTATCATGATTGGGGAGGAAGTGGAAGTTCATGAGATTATACCTCAAGAACTCTACAAGGTGGCTGACAAGTCCTCCACTTTGGCAAGGTTAGCCTTTCCTCACCTCATTTGTCACCTCTGCAATTCGGCTGAGATTGTCATACAGGGAGACATCCTCATTGAAGAGGACAAGCCCATCACTAAAAAGAGGATGGAGCAAATAAGAGAGCCCACTCATGGACCTCAATAAGAGCATGAGAAAATTCCTCATCATGAAATCCCTGAGATGCCTCAAGGGATGTACTTTCCTCCACAAAACTATTGGGAGCAAATTAACACCTCCCTAGGAGAATTAAGTTCCAACATGGGACAACTAAGGGTGGAGCACCAAGAGCGTTCCATCCTCCTCCATGAAATTAGAGAAGACCAAAGAACCATGAGGGAGGAACAACAAAGGCAAGGAAGAGACATAGAGGAGCTCAAGAGCACCATTGGTTCTTCAAGAGGAAGAAGATGCCACCATCACTAAGGTGGACCTGTTCTTTATTTTTCTGTTTTTCGTTCTCAATGCTTTATGTTTGTTTATGTTTGTGTCTTTATTTACATGATCATTAGTGTCTAGTGTTTATGCCTTAAAGCTATGAATGTCCTATGAATCCATCACCTTTCTTAAATGAAAAATGTTCTTAATTGCAAAAGAAAAAGAAGTACATGGATTTCGAATTTAAAATAGTTTAATTATTTTGATGCGGTGGCAATACTTTTTGTTTTCTGAATGAATGCTTAAACAGTGCATATTTTTTATATTGTTGTTTATGAATGTTAAAATTGTTGGCTCTTGAAAGAATAATGAAAAAGGAGAAATGTTATTGATAATCTGAAAAATCATAAAATTGATTCTTGAAGCAAGAAAAAGCAGTGAAAGACAAAGGCTTGCGAAAAAAAAAAGGGGGCGAAAAAAATTAATAAAAGAAAAACAAAGAAAAAGAAAAAGCAAGCAGAAAAAGCCAATAGCTCTTTAAACCAAAAGGCAAGAGCAAAAAGCCAATAACCCTTTAAACCAAAAGGCAAAGGTAAAAAGGATCCAAGGCTTTGAGAATTAATGGATAGGAGGACCCAAAGGAATAAAATCCTGGCCTAAGCGGCTAAACCAAGCTGTCCCTAACCATGTGCTTGTGGCGTAAAGGTGTCAAGTGAAAAGCTTGAGACTGAGCGGTTAAAGTCGTGGTCCAAAGCAAAAAAGAGTGTGCTTAAGAGCTCTGGACACCTCTAATTGGGGACTCTAGCAAAGCTGAGTCACAATCTGAAAAGGTTCACCCAGTTATGTATTTGTGGCATTTATGTATCCGGTGGTAATACTGGAAAACAAAATGCTTAGGGCCACGGCCAAGACTCATAAAGTAGCTGTGTTCAAGAATCTACATACTGAACTAGGAGAATCAATAACACTATCTGAATTCTGAGTTCCTATAGATGCCAATCATTCTGAACTTCAAAGGATAATGTGAGATGCCAAAACTGTTCAGAAGCAAAAAGCTATGAGCCCCGCTCATCTAATTAAGACTGATCTTCATAGATGTTTTCAGAATTTATTGTATACTCTCTTCTTTTTATCCTACTTTATTTTTAGTTGCTTGGAGACAAGCAACAATTTAAGTTTGGTGTTGTGATGAGCGGATAATTTATACGCTTTTTGGCATTGTTTTTACATAGTTTTTAGTATTTTTAGTTAGTTTTTACTATGTTTTTATTAGTTTTTATTCAAAAATCATATTTCTAGACTTTACTATGAGTTTATGTACTTTTCTATGATTTCAGATATTTTTTGGCTGAAATTGAGGGACCTGAGCAAAAATCTGATTCAGAGACTGAAAAAGGACTGCAGATGCTGTTGGATTCTGACCTCTCTGCACTCGAAATGGATTTTTCTGGAGCTACAGAAACCCAATTAGCGCGCTCTCAATTGCGTTGGAAAGTAGACATCCTGGGCTTTCCAGCAATATATAATAGTCTATACTTTGCCCAAGTTTTGATAACGCAAATTGGCGTTTGAACGCCCACTTTCTACCCTATTCTGGCGTTAAACGCCAGAATTGGCATAAAAGCTGGAGTTAAACGCCCAAACTGGCACCAAAGCTGGTGTTTAACTCCAAGAAGAGTCTCTACATGTGAAAGCTTCAATGCTCAGCACAAGCACACACCAAGTGGGCCCCGGAAGTAGATTTCTGCACTACCTGTACTTAGTTACTTATTTTCTGTAACCCTAGCTACTAGTTTAGTATAAAAACTACTTTTAGTGATTTGTTTTACATCCTTGATCAGTTTTATGCTATCATAGATCATATTGTACACGTTTGGAGGCTGGCCTCACGGCCATGCCTGGACCTTCATCACTTATGTATTTTCAACGGTGGAGTTTCTACACCTCATAGATTAAGGTGTAGAGCTCTGCTGTTCCTCAGGAATTAATGCAAAGTACTATTATTTTTCTATTCAATTCAAGCTTATCCTTATTCTAAGATATTCATTCGCACCCAAGAACATGATGAATGTGATGATCAAGTGACATTCATCACCATTCTCACTTATGAACGCGTGCCTAACAAACACTTCCGTTCTACATGAAAACAAGCTTGAATGCATATCTCTTGGCCTCCTAGTTCACGACGCATGGTTGCCTCTCCTGACAACAGAGCCCTTCATTCCGTGAGATCAGAGTCTTCGTGGTATAAGCTAGAATCAATTGGCAGCATTCTTGAGATCCGGAAAGTCTAAACCTTGTCTGTGGTATTCCGAGTAGTATCTGGGATGGGATGACTGTGACAAGCTTCAAACTCGCGAGTGTTGGGCATAGTGACAGACGCAAAAGGATCAATGGATCCTATTCCAACATGAGTGAGAACCGACAGATGATTAGCTGTGCGGTGACAGCGCATTTGGACCATTTTCACTGAGAAGACGGACGGTAGCCATTGACAACGGTGATCCCCCAACATACAGCTTGCCATAGAAAGGAGTATGAATGATTGAATGAAGGCAGTAGGAAAGCAGAGATTCAGAAGGAGCAAAGCATCTCCATACGCTTATCTGAAATTCTCACCAATGAATTACATAAGTATCTCTATCTTATTTTATATTTTATTTATATTTTAATCACCAAAATTTCATAACCATTTGAATCCGCCTGACTGAGATTTACAAGGATGACCATAGCTTGCTTCAAACCGACAATCTCCGTGGGATCGACCCTTACTCACGTAAGGTTTATTACTTGGACAACCCAGTGCACTTGCTGGTTAGTTGTGCGGAGTTGTGAAAAGGAGTTGAGATTACAATCGTGCGTACCAAGTTTTTGGCGCCGTTGAGATCACAATTTCGTGCACCAGTTACCTCTTTACACTACACTTGAGAGAATTCCAACAAGGACAGAACTTCCAATTAATCATTCCCCAAGTCAAGGCTTTTTATTTCAATTATATAAATCTCTTTTAATTTTCATTGCGTTAATTTATAATTATTTATTTTCTATTATTCAACTCTCAAAATTTCTCGGGAAACTCCTGATTAATAAGATAGCACCCTTTTGTCAACTCGTTAGGAGACGACCTGGGATTCATACTCCCAGTATTTTTATTCTAATTTTGTGACAATCTTTCTAAATTGATAAGCGGATTTTAGTTGGTTAAGAACTGTACTTACAATGCCGTTATTACTATAATTTCTTAATTGGATGATTTCCGCATCCATCAGTTTTCTCTCATCACCATTAGGGTTTATATTAGGGTTTTACATTTCAAGTGGAATTTCCATTTTTGATCTTGGTTTATGCTAGCCTCCATTGTAAGTATCTCTTAATTACTACTCTTTATAGTTACAATTTTGATACTCTTTCTTGTAATTAAAGTCATAGTTTTAATATATATAGTTTTTGTAATTTTGCTTTCTTGTTGATGATTTTGATGATTGATGATTGTTACATGCTTCTTTGAGTTGCTATTGTTGATTTTGAACATTTGTTGCTCATAGTTTCAAGCATTTTCTCAATTTTCTCATGTTTTGCATTATGCCCACCAAGTATTTGTGAAAATGTCAATTTTGATTATGGGCTAAATTTCCACCTCTTGCCCTGGGGAAAATGAGCATATGGGTTCCTAGAGTTAGAATGTCCAACATTTAGTGATAATTCTCGGGTTGTTAATTGTTCTTGTTTCCACTAAAGCTAACTTGTTGCTAAGGCAATAGCAAGTGAGTTAGGATTTTTGGATTAAGAACAACTATGCTCCTTAATCTACTCTCCGATGTGAGGGTTAACTAAGTGAGATTAATCGATTACAATTGTCATAGTTGTGGTTCCAACAAGGAAAGGTCCCTAGCTCATCCCAAGCCAAGATTCTATTTATGCTTTGAATCACACACACATACATACATCAATCACTCTTATAGCTTACTTGTTCATATTACATAGCTAGTTCTTCAATTCCTTTATTAGTTCATACTTGCAATTTTGAATGTTCTTTTATTCCTTCAATTGTTTATTTCCTCATTAAAAATCTTGTTGCCTTTACAACCAAAATTGTGCACTCATGGATCACTAGTCCTTAGGAGACGACCTGAGAATTCAAACTCCCGAAATTGTATTTGTTTTGATTGTGATGACCATTTGTCTTTCCAAACTTTGATTGAGCGTTACTTGTTGGCTTGAAACTATACCTGCAACGGGGTTATTTTATGAAAAATTTTAAGCTGATGGTTTTGCTCATGTCAGTACACCACTCAAGCAATCAAGCAACCAATAATTCAGTCTAGCAAACAACCACATCACAAGTAAAACATAATCACAGAAGTATATTTTTGCATCAATATCTATTTATAACAACTCTATAATATAAAATAAATTTTAAGAAAAACTCCTACCTCGATTTAGTCGGAGCTCAGTAGGTAAACGCATCAAATCTTCTTTTGTTTATTTTCAAGCAATACCGGCAGCGGCATTAAGAATTACAGCAACAACACTTTTCTGACATAAATTGGAATTTAACGTGGAATTGATATTAAGCGAAAATAGAACAAAATTAGTAATGGAGTATTACGGTAAATTAAAACAGAACCAAATAATCTCACCACAAGAAATAAAGTAGCAGTGACTATCTGAACCGATCAGGTGGCAGCTCCGGCAGCTACCTCTAGTGACGGCGGCTACCAGAAGCTCCTGTGGTGGATTTTCAATGACCCGAGACACAATGACACAACTATAACAGAATCAATGACAACAATATTCTCGGAAATTAAAAGAAGTGGCAATTAGAGAAAAGAACGCCCTTACCGGCAGTGGATCCCGATGACAGAAGCTCGGCGACACAACCCACAGCAACGGCAACGGCTGGGCAGTGACAGAGCTCCCACCAGGCTCCCTGTCCTCTCTCCTATTTGCGTGTTCTGTTCCTCATAGTGACGGCGGCCCAACAGCAGCGGTGGTAGGACGCGGTGGCACGGAATGGCGGCACCACTCATCACAACGATGATGGTGGTGGGCTCATGGTTTTACATGGAGGCAATAGAGGTAGCTTCCTCTCCTTCCCGTCGCGGTTCCCTTCAAAAATCCCCCTTTCAGCGACAGCGACGGCCTCGACAATGACTGGCTCAAGGCAACGACGACATGGACAGTCTCAGACAACGACGATGGCCATCATGACGATGGCGACCCTCCCGCAGCGGTGACGGCACAGCTGGCAGTGCGAATCCCTTCTTCCTCCTCGTTCTCTCTCTGCACCCGGTCTCTCTCATCTTCTCATGCGTGACAGCAGCTCGTGAACGGACCAGGGCTCCTCACGTGCATCAGCTCCTCGGAACCACAGCGATGGCACAATGATGGCATGGTGGCGGCGCGGCTTTTTCTCTCTTCTTCCCTCTTCTCCCGTCGTAGCCCTCACTCTTTTCTTTCCCTCTCTGTTCTGTGTTTCTTTCCCTCTTCTTTTTTCCTTTTTCTTTCTTTATTTCTTTCTAAAGGGGATGGGGCTGGGTCAAAGGAGTGGCGGCGTGGAGTGGCGGTGAGGGTTGAGTACAAGGGGATTAGGATTTTGTATTTTATTTTTAAGGCTGGGGTTTGATTTGGGCACTTTGAAATTAGGAATACTTTTGGTAAATTGAGGTTTGAGTAATTTTAATAAAATTTGAGGATAGTGTAATTAATTGAAATCTAATTTACTTTCGTTCGTTACCTGGGTTTCTCGGGTAATCGGGTTGTCAATGAATGATGATAAGGAGAGAGAGAGAGATCCCGGGCGAGTGCGGAGCGGGTTCCGGCAACGTTGGGGAGCGAGCGGAGTGAGGGGGTGGCCACCTGCAAGGACACTCCGACGATCAAGTTAGAGTCCGTACTGAGGGTGGCAGAGTTAGGTAAGGATGTGACGTACCTTGGGGGGAGAGCTGTCCTTTCCTCTTATATAGCGTGTTGGGTGGGCTAGTAGTGGCTTGGCCCATTGGTGGAGAGTTTGAGCTATCACTTTCCACGCATGCGGGTCGTCCGTACTAGGGGGGTCGGTACCTCGGGTACCGACCCTGGGGGTTCCGACCCGGCTAGTGGCGCGGTTGTGAGGTGGTTGGTCTCTGGGTCGGTTATGGCTAACCGACCCGAAGGGATCCGTTAGGGCTCCTTGGGTTTGGGTGGGGCGGTGCCCCGACCCGGTGGTTTCTTGGGCTGGACCGTCAGTCCGTAACAGTGCCCCCAACGCGTTAGCCTCGAGGTCCGAGACTCGTGGCTGGGCGCGTTCGTCGTGAGCTCTTCTTTTTCTCGGAAGTTCGTGGGTGACGCTTTGTTTTTCTTCGCGTTTGGTCGCTTCGATTTTTGTGCTGCTTTTTGGTTTTGGCACTGAGCATTTAATGCCCGTCGCTTCGTTGTTTTGAAATTTTGGGTGAAATGGCAGTTATGCCCCTACCCTTTAGGGGCTCCTCCTCGGCGGTTACGCTTTTCTTGTCTTACTTTAATTTCGTAACCCCCACTCCTCTCTTTTACTATTCTTCCTCTCTATTCCGCAGGTTCTTCAGTGTTGCTGCCTCTTTTGTTCATACTGCTGTTGTTGCTTGAAGCATCTTGCTCTTTGCTTTCTTTGCAATCTCCTGTTTCTTCTGGTGAGTTTTCTGTTCGTTCTTCCCTTGTTTCAATTGTTGCTTTATTTCTGGCGCTTTTGCTTTGTTGCATGCTTGGATCTTTTGCGTTTCTTGTTTGCTTTTCCTTTTTAGAGGGGGTGCCACTGGGTTTTTCTTTGGTTTCACTCGCATTTCTGGGTTTTCCCTAGGTTTTTTGCTTGTATTTCTGGGTTTTTCCTGGGTTTTTTGCTTGCATTTCTGGGTTTAGGGGGAGATTCGTAGCTTCCTTTTTCTCTTTCTTGTTTTGAGGGTTTCCGACTTCCCGTGTTGACTTTAGTGGTGCCCCCAATGTAGGTATGGACGATCGTCTTGCTTCTTCGAGTCAAGCCCAGCGCCCCCTGCTTGGGTTTCCTCTGACATGAAGGATACCCCTTCCAAGGTGACTAGGGAAAGTCTCCAGAAGTTATGACAAGCTGGACTCTTATTTGGGGGGGTCCCGAGGAGGTGCTCTACCAGGTCTTTGTCCCTGCTGCTCGTGAGCGCGTGTGCCATAAGAATTTGGCTTCCCTGACAGTTGTTGATTGGCTGTGAATTTACGAGCCTATGTTCACGACTTTAGGACTTCGTCTACCTTTTTCCCTTTTATTATGGGCTTGCTGAATCACTATGATGTTGCGCCGTCGCAACTTCATCCGAATAGCTGGGCCTCCATTCGGTGTTTTGAAATGGTCTGCGAGTTCCTCGAGCTTCCGATCTCAGTGAACGTCTTTCTTTACCTTTTTCTGCTCACAAACCCTTCTAGCCAGGGGAAGGCTAAGAAGGGTTATATGTCTTTTAGGGCCCAACAGGGGAGTAGGATTTTTTGTCTCTTTGAGGACTCCTTTCACGGGTTTAAGTCTACCTTTTTTAAAGTTAGACCGGTAGAAAGGCATCATCCTTTTTGGCTCTCGGTTGAGGGAGCTCGTCTGATCCCGACCTATTGGAGTTTTGGTGCGGGATCTGATTATCTTATCAAAGTATCTTATGACTGGTTGAATAAGGAGGATCGTAGCATTGCTGACATTCTGTTGTCTATTTTTGGTGAAAAGAATCTTAATCCTCGCTTGCTAATGGGAGACCGAGAAGCCAGTCGGTCGTATGTTGGTGGGTTATCTCTTTCTTACACTTTTGTATTTTCCTTTTCTTATCTATTGACGTTTTTCCTTTCTCCTTTGTTCACAGTTTCCATGGCTGGCGGGAAGAAAACTTTAGCTGACTTGATGAGTCTCATCAAGGGAAATGAGGAGGGTGACGGTGACTCTCCATCGAACCCTCCAGCGGGCCAAGGGCAGGAGGAGGTTGGTGAGACCGGGAAAACCGGAGATCGGGCGGCCGAGACCGGCCCGGTTCACCAGGGAGATGTTGTCCCTTCCGAGAAGGTTGAGGAGGTTTCTGATGTGGGGGTGGAGATTTTTGAGGACGACTTTGGTGATGAAGAAATGAGACTCGGGGGAAATGTTAAAAAGAGAAAGCGGGACACCGGCAAGGCCCTCTCTGTTATGGAGAAGAACTTCGATGCCGGGGGCTTCATCGAGTCTCAATTGCTCCCCGGCACCGAGGAGTATTTCCATGAGGCCGACCTCTCCGGGCAGGCTAGGTGGATCTATCGTAGTCTCCTCCGTGCTACTGCTATCGCCAAGAAGGTTGAGCCTGTCTTGGGTAGCTATCACGCCATGGAGGTGAAGCTTAGGAACTCCCAAAAGGATTTGACGGATTCACCGTCCCGGGAGGAGTCTCTAAAAACCAAGCTGTCTGACTGTGAAAAGAAAATTGAGGAGGATGCTAAGGAGATTAATAGGCTGGTGGATCGGGACATGGCTTTAATGAAGGACCTGAATACCTCCTGTGGTGAGACTGCAGCCGTGAAGAAAAGGGTTGAGGAGCTGGAAGAGAAGTTGAAGTTGTCCGAGAGTTCGGCGGAGGCGGCTGCTCGGGAGGTAGCGGCCCTAAAGAAGAGAAACAAAGATCTTGCCAGGGGAGCTCGTGATGCCGTTAAGCTGACCGAGGAGGGGATAAAGCTACAGGTGGCGGTGCTGGCTCCCGACCTTGATCTCTCTCAGGTTGGCGTGATGAAGACTGTGGAAGGTGGGAAGATTGTTGACATCCTTTGATTTGTTAGGATCTAACATTGTTTATTTTGTAATGTTCATCATTTTGGGCCCGTTGGTGGGCGCCTTTTAGTTGTATTTGAACACTTCTTTGTGCTTTTTGTTGGATTTTATTCGGGCCGTCGTGGTCATTACTTTTTATTCCGTATGTTCGGGCCGTCGTGGCTTTTTTGCTTCTGTTCGTTTATTATCATTTTTGCTTTTCTTTGGGCCGTTTTTTGGTCCCTTATGGTTCCCGGGGTGATCAGTCTCGGGTCACCGTTAGGTCGACCGTTTCACGCTGCGTTTTATTTGAGGCTTGGGATAGCATGAACTTGCAAAAGATAAACTTATCATTCTGTTAGACAAAGGGATTTGTAATGCATAAACAAATTTAAACAAAGGTAGGTATTCACATAAAGCATAAAAGAAATCGTAAAAGTGGAACATGGGAACGGGGGTTGGGGTCACGTTGGCCGCCCCTTCTTACGAGTAGAACCTTCTGAGGTTCGCCATGTTCCATGTTCTCGGTACTTCGTTCCCATTCAACCTTTCTAGCTTGTAGCTCCTTTTGCCGAGGACTTCTTTTACTCTGTAAGGTCCTTCCCAGTTTGCGGCTAGCTTGCCTTCTCCTGGTGTCGGTGGGCCTATGTCGTTTCGTCGTAGGACCAGGTCGCCTTCTCCCAGGTTTATTTTCAGTACTTTGCCATTGTATCTGAGGGCTACTCTCTGCTTGATAGCTGCTTCCGCCAGGTGGGCCATTTGCCTCGTCTCGTCGGCTAGGTCTTTTTCAACGGCCTCGCTACTCCCACCGAGGAGCAGCCTTGGACTCGGTTCCCTGATCTCGACTGGGATGACGGCGTCGACCCCGTACGTGAGTCGGAAAGGGGTTTCCCTGGTGGATGACTGGGGGGTGGTCCTGTACGACCATAGTACTGGGGCTAGTTCTTCTGCCCATGAGCCCTTTTTCCCCTCGAGTCGTTTTTTCAACCCCTTTAGGATAACTTTGTTGCCGCTTTGACTTGGTCGTTGGTTTGAGGGTGTTCGACTGAGGAGAACTTTTGCTTGATCCCTAGTCCTTCTAAGAATCCTTTGAACTTCTTGTCGGTGAACTGGGTCCCATTGTCCGATATGATGGCTTCCGGTATCCCGAATCTTGTGACCACTTGTTTCCACATGAACTTTTGGCAGTTCGCTGCGGATATGCTGGCTAATGGTTCTGCTTCTACCCACTTGGTGAAATAATCTATTGCTACTATTAAGTATTTCACCTGCCCAGGTCCTGGGGGAAATGGGCCCAGGAGGTCGACTCCCCACTGGGCGAAAGGTTGGGGGGCCAACATTAGATTGAGTTCCTCGGGAGGCGCTTTGTGGAAGTTGGCATTCTCCTGGCATTTTTTACAATTCTTTACGAATTCCTGAGCATCTGACATCATGGTGGGCCAGTAGTATCCTGCCCTGATGATTTTTCTTGCTAGAGATCTTTCCCCGATATGGTGACCACAACACCCCTCGTGTACCTCCCTCAGGACATAGTCTGTCTGGTCGGGGCACAGGCATTTTAATAGTGGTTGGTGGAGCCCTCGCTTGTACAGCTGTCCCTGTATGATCGTGTACTTGGGGGCCTCCCTTTTGATAAATTCCGCCTCCTTTTGGTTGGGAGGTGTTTCTGCGTGCTCTAGATATCGGGAGATCGGGTCTAACCACGAGGGTGGGTTTGGAGCTTGGGTTGCGCACATGACAATCGCAGGTTCTGTTGCCAGCCCTTGGATCAGAGATCTGTTTCCCGTGCCGGGTTTAGTGCTTGCGAGCTTGGAGAGGAGGTCGGCTCGGGCGTTCGTTTCTCTAGGAACATTCTGGATTGTTACTTCCTTGAAGCCTTTGCATAGTTCTTTTACTTTTTCCAAGTATTTCTGTAGCAGCGCGTCCCTGGCCTGATAGCTGCCGTTTACTTGGGAAGTGACGACTTGGGAGTCGCTGTTGACTTCCAATCTTGATGCTCCGACTTCTTTGGCTAGCATCAGTCCCCCTATCAAAGCTTCATACTCGGCTTGGTTGTTGGAGACTGGAAATTCGAACTTGATGGATTGCTCGAAGGCTATGCCAGCTGAGTTCTCGAGGATAATTCCAGCTCCTCCGAACGTTTGATTGGATGCTCCATCAACATGGAGCTTCCACCGTGTGTTCGGTACGTCGGGTGCTTCCCCTGTGACCTCTACGAGGAAGTCGGCCATGGCTTGGGCTTTGATTGCTTGCCTTGGTTCATATTGTAAGTCGTATTGGGATAGCTCTACTGCACATGCCATCATCCTTCCCGTCAGGTCGGGTTTCTGGAGGACTTGTCAGATGGCTTGGTCGGTCCTTAGGATGATTGTGTGTCCTTGAAAATATTGTTTCAGTCTTCTTGATGAGATTAGTAGGGCATAGGCTAGCTTCTCCAGCTTTGTGTATCTTGTCTCTGCCCCTTGAAGTGTTTTGCTGATGAAGTATACTGGTCGTTGGGTCTTATCTTCCTCTCTGACTAGTACCGCGGCCATTGCTTGCGTGGTCACGGCCAAGTAGAGGTATAGAGGCTCATCTTTCCTGGGTTTGCTGAGTACGGAAGGTTCCGAGAGTATCCTTTTAAAGTGCTCGAATGCCTCTTCGCACTCCTGGGTCCATTCAAAGGTGATTCCTCTCTTCATTAGGTTAAAGAACGGGGCGGCTCTTTCTGCAGATGCTCCGAGGAACCGAGATAGGGCTGTGAGCCTCCCGATCAGCCGTTGTACGTCTTTGATGCACCCAGGACTTGTCATTTTGAGGACGGCTTCACACTTATCCGGGTTGGCTTCCACACCTCTCTGGGTTATCATGTATCCTAGGAATTTTCCTGCTTCCATGGCGAATGCGCATTTGAGCGGATTGAGTCGCATTTTGTATTTCCTTAGTGCCTCAAAGACGGCCTGGAGGTCTTTTATCAGTTGGCCCGGTTCTGCCATTTTTACGAGTATATCGTCGATATATACCTCCACCGTCTTGCCGATGAGGTCGTGGAAGACTCTGCTCATCAATCTCTGGTAGGTGGCCTCTGCGTTCTTTAGTCCAAAGGGCATTACTTTGTAGCAGTAGGTGACCCCTGGGGTTATAAACGCAGTTTTGTCCTCGTCAGGTCGGTGCATCGGGATTTGGTTGTATCCGGAATAGGTGTCCATGAAGCTGAAAAATCGATATCCCGCTGTCGAGTCTACCAGAGTGTCGATGTTGGGGAGGGGAAAAGAGTCCTTGGGACATGCTTTGTTCAAGTCGGAGTAGTCTACGCACATCCTCCATTTCCCACTGGCTTTCCTGACCAAGACAACGTTGGACAGCCATGTCGAGTACTCGAGTTCCTTGATGAACCCTGCTTCTAGCAGCCCTGTTGTTTGCTTAGCGACTTCCTCAGCTCTTTCCTGCGACATCTTCCTTCTTCGCTGGGCTACCAGTTTGGCTCCGGGTTTTATGGCCAGTCGGTGAGACATGACTTCAGGGTCCAACCCCGGCATGTCGGATGGGGTCCACGCGAAGAGGTCGCTGTTTGCCCTTACGACTTCAATGAAGGGGCCTTTTAGTTCATGGGGAAGATTCCTGTTAATGAAGGTGAATTGCTCTACCGACTTCCCTATCTGAAATTTCTCCATGTCTCCCTCTGGTTCAGGTCTTGGTTTGTTCTCTATTCGGGCGTCCAGGTCTGCTAGGAACACGCCAGCTGCTTTTTTGGACTCTCTCCTTAAGGAGAGACTGGCGTTGTCGCAAGCGACTGCCGTTTCTAGGTCTCCCCTTATGGAACCAACCGTTCCCTTGTCCGTTATGAACTTCATTGTTAGGAACTTGGTGCATATTACAGCTGAGAACTCGTTGATGGTCTTCCTCCCTAGGATGATGTTATAGGCAGTGGAGTCTCTTAGGACTACGAAATCTGCCATAACCGATCTCCTGGCATCGCTAGTTCCTAGGCTGATTGGGAGGGAGATCGTCCCGTCGGGTTTGATAAAATTGTCGCCGGGTCCCATGACTCCATGTTGGTGATTTTGGAGGTCGGATTCCTTGAGTCCCATGGCGTCGAAGACATTTCTGAATAGGATATTTGAGTCGGCTCCCGTGTCGACGAGGATGCGCTTGACCAGTCCCGTTCCAATCATTACTGTGACTACCATGGGGGGTTCTCGGGAAGGTCATTGAACCATTTGTCTTCTAAGCCAAATGATATGGTGGGGGGCTTCCTGCTGGCAGTGGGGCTCTCTGTTGAGATGGAGAGCACCCGGGAATCTTTCCTTGTTGCTGATTTGGACTTAGGGGGACTATCTCGTCCAACTACGACGTTAACCACAAAGGCTGGGTTGTTGGTGTCCCCTGGAGGTTCTTGCCTAGGCTTGATGGCCCGATTTCGGTCTTCCTCGGAGTGTTCTCTTTCCCGTCTCCTCGGCTCCTTAATGAGCCGGGAGAACTCGTTTAGTTTCCCCTCCCTGATGGCTTGTTCCAAGGAATCTTTGAGGTCAAAGCAGTCCTGGGTCTTGTGACCAAACCCTTTGTGGTAATCGCAGTAAAGGCTTTTGTTGCCTCCCGTTCTCTCCTTCAGGGGTCTTGGTCTGGATAGGATTCCTTTGTCTGCAATCTGCTGGTAGACCTCTATTATAGGCGCTGTGAGTGACGTGTAGTTTGTGAACCTCCCTACCCGTGGTTGCTTGGGTAGTTTGTTTAGGGTGATGTCTCTAGGAGTTTCCTTGTACCTTTCAGTCTGGTGCGCATGCCGAGGTGGCGGGTTGGGTGGCTGCCGTTTATTGGCCGCCACAACCTGGCTGACCTCTTCGTCATTGATGTACTCCTTGGCTATGCTCTGGATTTCTTGCATGGTCCATAAAGGCCTGGTTGTTAGGTGTTTCCTAAAGTCCTCATTCAATAGGCCGTTCGTTAGGCATAGGCTAGCGACCGAGTTCGTGAGGCCGTCGATTTCCAGGCACTCGTCGTTAAACCGGTCCAGGAACTTCCTGGTTGGTTCGCCGGGTTTCTGGGTGACCCCTAACAGGTTGATCGGGTGTTTCACCTTTGCTATGCGCGTCGTGAACCATGCTAGAAACTTCTGGGAGATGTCTGCGAAAGTCGTGATAGATCCTTGTGGGAGAGTGTTGAACCACCGGATTGTCGGGCCGGCCAGTGTTACAGGAAACGCCCGGCATCTGACTTCGTCGCCTACTCCTTCCAGATTCATTCTTGCTTCGAAAGTCGTGACATGTTCCTGGGGATCCTTGGTCCCATCATACCTCATGTCCGTTGGCTTATCGAAGTTCCTCGGGAGCCGGACCTTGAGGATTGAGGGATGAAAAGGGGTTGCCCTTATGATGATAGGGTTTTCTCTCTTACGGTGCTCCTCTTTCTGGGACCCCCAACGGCCTTCCGACTTGCTTCGGGTGGGTTTGGAGGTCGCTTGTGTGTGTGTCTCTTCGCGCCTTGTTAGGCTTCTTGCTTGGCTGTTGTGTACATGTGAGGGGGAGTGGGTGCGGGCGTGGGACTGGCTAGCGCCGCCGTGTGAGTGGCCGGCGTTTCCCTGGGATTGGTCCCTTGCCGCCAGCTCCCGCTCCAAGTTCTGAACCCTGTGCCTGAGTTCTTGCATGATCCTGGCGCTGTCGGCTCCTGTCCCACCGAAAGGGCGGCGCCTCTCGGGGGTCTGGGTATACATTTGGTTGGGCTGAACGGACGGCCTCGGGTGCTCGGCGTTCCAGGCCGTCGAGCTCGCTCTACTAAAGCGGGCTCCGCCACCTTCGCAGAGCTCCTCCGAGGTGATGTGCCACTCCATGTCTACGTCGGGATCCCCACAGACGGCGCCAATATTCGTTACCTGGGTTTCTCGGGTAATCGGGTTGTCGATGAATGATGATAAGGAGAGAGAGAGATCCCGGGCGAGTGCGGAGCGGGTTCCGGCAACGTTGGGGAGCGAGCGGAGTGAGGGGGTGGCCACCTGCAAGGACACTCCGACGATCAAGTCAGAGTCCGTACTGAGGGTGGCAGAGTTAGGTAAGGATGTGACGTACCTTGGGGGAGAGCTGTCCTTTCCCCTTATATTGTGTGTTGGGTTGGCCTAGTGGTGGCTTGGCCCATTGGTGGAGAGTTTGAGCTGTCACTTTCCACGCATGCGGGTCGTCCGTACTGGGGGGTCGGTACCTTGGGTACCGACCCTGGGGGTTCCGACCCGGCTAGTGGCGCGGTTGTGAGGTGGTTGGTCTCTGGGTCGATTATGGCTAACCGACCCGAAGGGATCCGTTAGGGCTCCTTGGGTTTGGGTGGGGCGGTGCCCCAACCCGGCGGTTTCTTGGGCTGGACTGTCAGTCCGTAACAATTTTCAAAAATTACTTTAAAGATATTATTTAATTATCAATTTACTAATTAATTCTCAATCAAGTATTCTAATTTAAAATACAAGATAATGTAACTAATTTTCTTTATTTATAAAGATTAAAGTATTGAATTTCAAACTATCAATTATTTAAATTAAATCGTATAAAATTCTTATTCTTTTACAATTGCGAAGTTTTATAATTCAAATATAGAAAATCATTCAATAATAATGAGATCAAATAAAATTTTTATTTTAATTGTCAAAACCTGACTTAATTAACTTTAATAAAATAATTTCTGATATTAAAATTTTTAATGAATAAATAAATTGAAATTGACTCATAATAAGATCTTCCAAAAGTTTTGGATCTTACAAAATACATGTGTGGTTTAATTTATTTTCAATATTTATTTATATTCTAGCATATATTTTATACTGGTAGTTAATTTTAGTGTACATGTAGCATAACTCTTTATTAATCATATATATTTCTTTTGTCAACACAACATATACACCCATGATTCACACACATTAGAGCTATATTTATTTACAAGCATAAGCATAAGACACATTGGGACAAGAACATAAACATACGTATAATTATATATGTTAAATAAAATATAAATATAAATACAATACAGATATTGTATTTAAAGATGATGAATTAGTATATATGTGTTATTTTTGACAAAAAAAAATTTAAAAATATTAACAAAAAATGTAATTTATTTTTTGTTTTTTTTAATATATCTAACATTTTTCATAATTATATTCTAAATTATTATACTTTTATTTTTTATTTTTTGTATAAAAAAAATAAATTAAACTTTAATAATTTATTTTTTTATATGTAATTTAATTATCATCAAATAAAATATAAAAATATTAATTTTATATTTTATTCTTAATATCATGTCATATCTTAAAATTAAAACGTCTTTTTTTTTAATAAGAGAGACTTAAACTTTACTTTTTATCAAGAGGAATTCAAACCTATATGACACTTTTAGGAAGCAAATGTATTTGCTATTAGGACAAGACTCAACCACGCACTGTATGGTGTCCTTGTGCTGATAATAGTTAAGCAGGCTTGTCAAAATGTGTGTGTGTGTTTTTTTTTTTTTTTTTGACAGACTTGATTTCTTAATCCAATCTACCATTTCTGGTGGATTAGTCAAGCTGGCCGTATAGACCTGTTTTGGCACATTAATATAAACCAACAAAGAAATTGAAAATACTAAAGATGTCTTTTTTTTTATTCTATAGGTTAGATGTAATAATTAAAATTCACATTATCTTGAATGTGTTCGGTATATTAGTATGAGAAGATGATAAAATCTTATATTTGTGTAGTGGTTTTAAGGTACGATTAGATCGTTTTTTCTAGAGAGATATTTGTTCCCATACTTAGTTGCTATAGAGAAGATGACAATACTCTCCCAAAATACAATGAAACCTAAGAATTTCTTAATTAGCAATAGTAAGAAATTTTCAACTCTCTTGAACAAAATAAATCTCTTAATAGTTGATTAAAATGTACACTTAGTATTTGTATATCTGAAATAGTGGATAAGGACTTATTTATACATATTGCACGTAGCAATTATGATTAGTTACGTATACAAATGGTTGTATATTTTCTATTGCCAATAGATACAATATTTTGAACATACACAATTCTTAAAGAGTTGTGTCATTTTAGCCAATAGACACAATATTTTGAACATACACAATCCTTAAAAGGTTGTATCCCTTCAACCAAATGGTAATAAACGGTTAGTAACCGTTTATTAATATTAATAATAATATTAATAATAATATTAATTAATCAAATTTGTAAATACCCTTCAATCCCCCACTATTTACAAAATTTTAAATGTCATATAAGTATATGCATAAAGAATGTGTCACTAAGATTAAACATTCTTTTAGTATAAATTTTAAAGTTCTAACGAAGTAATAGGTGTCTAATCAATTAAACCTATTCTCCATATGCTAGTACCAAAAATCACACACATTACTTATACCTTCCAAGTTCAAGAGTTTACAATTTTAAGCACTTATATGGCCTTGTGCTCATCCTGGTTTCATGAATATTTACGAGAATAAAACCTCTAAAATTCTCGATTAGAGCGGCACCACTCTTATATTCATATAGGTGGAATCTTTTGATAGATAATATTATCATTCCATTAAGAATTTTAAACTCACCCTCCTAATTTATTGTAAATAGCATTAAATCCTATACCTTAGTGCTCCAATTGCTAAATAACTTGTTATTACCCATTAAACCTTGAAACTAGTGGTCTACTAGAATAAGGTTGGGTTCCCATCATTTAGCAATAATAGGTTTTAATCCCATTTTAGCAGTAGTTTCTTTGATTTTATCCCTTAACAAATCTTAAGTCAAAGGGTCTGCTAAATTTCCTTGAGATCTTACATAAGTGATGGTAATTACACCATCATCTATTAGTTGCCTCACAAATTCATGTCTCAAACTTATATGCCTCACAACTTTCCATTATAAACCTTATTATATGCTCGAGACATGGTTGATTCACTATCACAGAAGATTGAAATGGCTGTCGTCTGCTGTGACCACAGCTTTATATCATATGACAAATTTCTTAACCATTCCGCTTCTTTACCTGCGGCTGATAAAGCTACAAACTCAGCCTCCATAGTAGAATGTGTAATACATGTTTGTTCTTTGAGGCCCAACTTATTACTCCATCACCTATGGTGAAAATCCATCCTGAAGTGGATTTGTTATCACTAAGATTTGTAATCCAACTTGCGTCGAAATAACCTTCTAAAACTGCGGGATAATCACTATAATGTAATCCCAAGTTTATGGTTTTCTTGAGATAACCAAGAACTCTTGTTATAGCTTTCTAATGTTGATTGCTAGGCTTTCCTGTAAACCTTGATAATTTGCACACAGCAAATGCTATATCAGGTCTCGTACAATGCATTACATACATTAAACTTTCTATAGCACTAGCATATTCTAATTGTGCTATAGGTCTTCCCATGTTTCCTTCTAATTTAAGATTAGGATCATACGGCGTATTGGATTCTTTAATTGTAAGATGATCAAACTTTTCCAATACCTTTTTGAGATAATGAGATTGACTTAAAGTAAAGCCAACTTCATTCTTATGCACCTTTATGCCTAATATTGTATCAACTTCATTCAAATCATTCATCTTGAATTTAGAAGTTAGATACTCCTTCGTTATACGAATTCCTTCTAAATTTGTTCAGATAATTAACATATCATCAACATATAAACAAATAATTACTCCATAATCTTTAGTAAATTTTGAGTAAATATATTTATTTGCACTATTATGTGAGAAGTCATTTGATAACTCTACTGAATCAAACTTCTCATGCCATTGTTTAGGCGCTTGTTTTAGCCCATACAAAGACTTAATTAATTTGTAAACTTTCTTTTCATTTCCGGGTAGCACATAGCCTTCTAGTTGCTCCATATAAATTTCTTCATTAAGATCTCCATTTAGAAAAGCTGTTTTAACATCCATTTGATGTATATGAAGCTTATGTATGGATGCTAATGCTATAAGAGCCCATGTTTGGTTGAAAGGAAAGAAATAGAGAGGAAAGAAATAGAAAGGAAAGAAAGGAAAGGAAAGAAATTGAGTGGATTTTTATTTTCCTTAGATGTGTTTGGATGAAAGGAAAATAAGAAAGAAAAAAATGTTATAAAAAGACAATTTTATCCTTATATTATAAATGATATAGAAAAAAGTAAAAGGGTAATATTGGAAGTAGAGAGAGATTTAATTTTCTCTCCATTTTCTCTCCATTGTTGGAAGAAAAAAAAAATTGGTGGATCCCACCAATGTTTTTCCATCCATTTTCCTTTCTCTCCCATTTCTCTCCTCAACCAAACAAGGGAAAATAACTATTTTTCTTCCTATTTCTTTCCCTCCCTTTTTCTTTCTCCCATTTTTATCTCAAACAAATACACCCAAGTCATTCTTGCCACAGGTGCGTAGGCATCAAAATAGTTTAGACCTTCTTGTTGTCTAAACCCCTTGGCCACTAACCTTGCTTTAAAGGTTTGTAATGAACCATTAGTATTATACTTTTTTCTAAATACCCACTTACATCCTATAGGCTTTGATCCTGGAGGCAAATCAATCAAGATCCAAGTATTGTTAAATAATATTGAGTCCATTTCATCATTTATTGCTTCTTTCCAAAAGGCAGAATCCCTTGAAGCCATAGCCTCTTTGAATGTTTGAGGATCACCCTCTATGTTCATAACAATAGGAATCTTGTTTGTTACAGAATTTCTAGTTCCTTCTACCAAAAAGGTGATAGCCTGAGAAGAAATAAAATCTGGACCCAAGTCCTTTTCTTTTCTTACTCTCAAGCTCTTCCTTGGTTCAATCAACTCTTTGTCGCTTAGACGTTTATTATTTTGATTATTTATTTCTTGTGAAATATTAGTATCATTTTGGGGATACTCTAAATTAGAAGTTGAATCATTGATAAATTTATTTTCAATAAATTCTACTTCTCTTGATTCAACAACTACATTAGACACTAAGTCTAAAATTCTATATGCTTTAGAATTTTGAGCATATCCTATAAAAGTGCCTTTTATGGCTCTTGGCCCCAATTTGGTTCTCTTTTGATCAGAAACTCGATAAAAGGCTAAACACCCCTACACTTTAAGATAATTTAAATTAGGTTTCCTTCCTTTCCAAATTTCATAAGGAGAAACTTTTCTATGTCTTGATGGCATCCTATTATGGATATGACATGATGCCAATAATGCTTCACCCCACAAATTGTAAGGTAAGGCAATTTTGCATTTAGTAACATTGAATTAACCATATCCACTAACGTACGGTTTTTTCTTTCCGCCAAACCATTTTATTGTGGAGTATATGGAGCGGAAGATTCATGCACAATACCATGTAATTCACAAAAGTGATCAAATTCATTAGAAAAATATTCTCCACCTCGATCACTACGAAGAACTTTTATTTTCTTATTATGCATATTTTCTACTTCTATTTTATATTTTTTAAACATTTCAAAAGCTTCATCTTTATTTCTAAGCAAATACACATAAGTAAATCTAGAATAATCATCAATAAAAGTTATAAAGTATCTTTTTCCTCCTCTAGTAATATTGCCATTTAGTTCACAAATATCACTATGAATCAACTCCAATAAATGTATATTTCTTTCAACTTTAGGAAAAGGTTTCTTAGTAATTTTGGATTGTATGCAAATATCATATTTCTTATTAAAATCCTTGTTACTAAGATCAATATAGTTATTCTTTTGCATATATTCAATTGATTTGTAATTTAAGTGTGCTAATCTACTATGCCATAAATCACAAGAATCAACAACATACAATGAAACATTCACTTTATTAATACTAAGTTTAAACATGCCTTCAGTACAATATCCTTTTCCTACGAATACATCATTCTTAAGCAAGATCACTTTATCGGATTCCATTACAACTTTGAATTCTTTCTTACACAAGAGACTAACAGAAACTAAATTTTTTCTCAAATCTGGAACATGAAGTACATTTATTAAACTTAATTTCTTTCCAGATGTAAAATTCAATTCCACTGTTCCTTGACCACAAACTTTGGCTGAGTTGTCATTGCCCATTAAGACCTCTCTATTGTTCACTTCTTCATATATTTTGAATTGGTTGCGATCATTGCAAACGTGAACAGTAGCCCCTGAATCTAACCACCATTCAAGTGATTTTTCTTGTGTTGCTATGTGAAAGAGCAAAAGATTGATGGTTTAGAAGTTATAGTAAACTCTCGTTGCAAGTATAGTTACTAAATCAAGCAATCAACCTTTCTTACAAACATTTTGGTTGTCACAAGTAACAAACCCCTTAAAAATTGATAACCGAAGTATTTAAACCTCGGGTCGTCTTCTCAAGGAACTGCAGGGAAGTATGTTCTTATTATTGGTTATGAAGATTGTAACTTGGGGATTTTAAGATGAGGAAAAAGTAATTTAAATTGTAATTGAAATAAGTAAAAGACTGTAAAGTAGATAAATAACTGTAAAATAAACTTTTGGCAAGGTATGAGAAATTAGAAGTCATATTCTAGTTATCCTTATCAATGATGATGAAGATTGAATCTTAATTCCACTCAGTTAACCCTTGCTAGAGCAAGGGAAGGTCAAGTGACTAATTAGTTTGATCCTCAAATCCTAGTTAATCCCTAAGGAAAGATTAGGATTATTGAAGTTCAATTCAATTAGCAAAAATAACGATTATCGATCACGTTGAGTTTGATAATTCCTGAGTTACTGATTTCTTAACCAAGACCAAAAGGGGAAAAATAAATCTACTAGAATAAAAATGTCTTCAGATTGGAAGCAACAGTAATATAAATAAAAGAAAGCAATAATAAACTGAAATACCTCAAATAACATTAATTCAAAAGAATAATCTGTAACATAGAAGAATTCATAAACTAAATCGAGAAGATAAATAAAAAGGAATATTGAACCTGATAAAAAGAGATAATCCTGAAAGCAAAAGAAATCCTAATTCTAAATTCTAAAAGAGAGAGGAGAGAACCTCTCCCACAAAACTACATCTAATTCATGAATACTAACTAATTGGAGACTCTCTTCTGAATGGATGCATTTCCCACTTCATAACCTCTGATCTGTGCCTTCTGGACTTGGATTTGGGTCAAAAAAGGTTTCAGAAATCGCTGGGAGTATTTTCTGTAATTTTTGGTGCGTAGCCTCTGTCACGCGTCTGCGTGGGTCACTCAGTCGCGTCGTCTGGAGTTTTCCTTGTCACGCGGTCGCTTCAGTCATGCGTCCGCGTCAATCACGCAGTCGTGTCACTGCCATTTCGCGCTGGCATGCGATCGCGTCACCCTTGTGATCGCGTCGCTGCCAGTTTCTTCAAAAATTCCGTTTTATGCTTTCCTTCCAATTTTGTATGTTTCCTTTCCATCCTTTAAGTCATTCCTGCCTTAGAAGATCTGAAATTACTCAACACACAAATCACGGCATCGATTGGTAATAAAGGGAAATTAAAATAATTACTTTTAAAGCATAGGAAACATGTTTTTCACATACATCACATAATAAGGAAGGAAAAGTAAAACCATGCAATTAACATGAATAAGTGAGTGAAGGATTGAATAAATCATTTAAATTAGGCACAAAATATATCATAAAATATGGGTTTATCAACCTCCCCACACTTAAACAATAGCATGTCCTCATGCTAAATCCAAGATAAAGAGTAAGGTAAGGTTGAAGTGGTGGAATCTCATGCAATGCAATTTATCCTAAATGCAACCATCTAAATAAATCATGCAATTCTAATTTTTATTCACTTGTATATAAAACTTACATGTAGTTAAATTAATTCACATTCTCAAGGGATCATATAGTATAGCCAAACCTTAGATAATGATAAAGCACTTTTACAATTGAGATGGGAAAGAAAAATATTTTATAAACTTGCAAGACAATTAATAATTTAAGCATAGATATATGTTGATGAGCTATTGAACCCTTACTGGATTTTGTGTTTACTCTCTAGTCACTCAGTGTTTATTGGGTTAATCACTCTATTCTTCTTTTTATTCTTATTTTCTATAACTTTGTTCTTCATCTAACCAATCAACAATTATAGAATATAGGCATACAAAAATCATGAGGTCTTTAATTAAGGTTGTAATGGGGCCAAGGTAAAGGTAAGGGTATATGTATAAGGCTAAGCGAGCTAATTAAGTGAATCCTTGATTAGTCTAAGATCTCACCTAACATACATATTTTGTAAAGCACAGCTTCTTTACCTATTTTCCCATATTTCTCCCACTTTTGATGTTACATGCTCATGCCTTAATTTTAATTTTTATCCTATGTGCATTATTTTATTTTGCAATTGGGGAATTCTTTTGTATCCCCTTTATTCAAATACTGAAATATAAAATTTTTTTTAATGCACGTGGTAATTCAATTATTTTGATTTCACATGAGCATGCCTTCCAATTTTTTTTATTTTAAATTATTTTATTTTTTTTTAACTTTCTACCCTTTGTTTTTATCATCCATGTTCCCAATAGGTTTCTCACACTTACACAATACATAATTTCTATCTTAAGCTAACCAATGATTCAACTTGGGATTTTATTTTGTTTTTCTACTTAAGGCTAGTAATGTGGTTATAAAACAAGAGGGAATTTAAAGGCTCAAGGGGGCTAACAAGGGTGATGTAAAAGGTAGGCTAATTTGGGAATAGTGAGCTAGAATCAAACAATGGCCTCAATCACTTTCTTGGTATGTATCTATATTCTACAATCGGACATATAGATTAAAACAAAGTAAAGAACATCAGAATAAAAAAGAAGGGTGGAACACACAGGAATAAAATATGATGGTTTAAATGTAACCATGCAATTAAGCTCAAAATTCACAGGCTGTGTATTCTCTAACTCAAAAATCATATATCAGTTATATATGTCATGCAAGTAAAAGTTAAGAGTTCCCATTATTCTCAATGTAATTCTTAAGGTGGCTCTAAAGTTTTAGTGTTTCTCCTTGATGAAATGTTGTTAACTAACTAACATGCAATACTATATATACAAGGTGTGGGTTGTTTTTATTCTGTTCAAGTCTCTAGTTTACTTCCTTTTTATTTTTTTCAATTTAAACTAAGTTATCTTATGCTAAAAAGGGTAAACTATACTAATTAATCCATATTTTCTATAACTAATAAGTTAGAATTGCAACTAAACTAACTAGCTAAAATATGAACTAAGGTGCAAAATGCAGAAATAGAGTAAAAATACATGAAAATAGCAATGTATAAGTACTGAGAAAATAAAAATAAAAATAAAAGAGAAAAATACAGAAAGATAGCAAAATAAAATAAAAAGAGTCTGTAGTGGTTCACTAAAAAAATACGCCAGAGATGGCGACCTCCCCACACTTAAAATGAAGCATCGTCCCTGATGCTCACTCAAGCAGGGTGTGAAGGGGTGTCATCACTGGAAGGGTGGGTAGCTGGAGTCTCTGTGGTGGTAGTCTGAGGATCTGCCTGCTGCAGAGGAGGTGCTGACTGGATGGGACCTCTGGGTCTGCAGCCTGAATCTGAGGCGGGGTCTCTCTCTGTGATGCAGCCTGCTCCGTGCCTACCTGCACAGCCTCTGTCTATGGATGGGTATCCACCTCGTGATCATCCGCCTCCTCCTCAGATGGCTCTGATGGTGTGTCAGGCTCGGAGGGGATGTCATCGTCAGAACGTATCAACAGCTTTAGGTGCTCATAGCGTCGCTTGCTGCGACGCTCAGATCTCTCGTATCGCCGCCAGTTGCGGCGCTCCATCTGGTCTAGCTGCTGAAACAGGCGGTGCACTAAGTGATAAACTGGCTCTGAGGCAGGTGGAGGTGCAGTGGTGGTAGCAGGGGTAGCTGGGGTAGCTGTAGAGGAAGAGGGGCCGGCAGATGGTGTGGCTGTCTCATCAGTAGGAGTGAGGAATGGAGGTCTATAGCCCAAAGCCAGAAAGTTCCTACTGTGAGGTATAATTTTCTTGTATTCTGCAGCAGGTGGCTTTTCATCAGCATCCTCCCAAGGCACGTCAGCTCGACGGCCAAGCTGTGTAATCAGATATGGAAAGGGGAGAGTGCCTTGGACGTGGACCCTGGCCATGTAGTACCGAATGAAGCGTGGCAGGTACAGGTCCTTACCCTCCATCACACACCATAGGAGGGTGATCATAGCGGCAGGTAGCTCCGTCTCGTGAGTACTCGGCATAATAAAGTTGCTTAAGATCTGATGCCATAGCCGAGCCTCATCGTTCAAGTATGCCCGCTTGATTCCCTTAGGCATGGTGGTGTTCTGACCCATGACCCATGGAACAGTCGGGTCAAGGGCTATCCTTGCCTTGACGGCATCCCAATCAAACTTCATGAAGCGCATGTCCTCCTCAGCTTTTTGATAACCATCCAGTTGATCGAATTTAGGCAGAAACTTCAGAACATCCTCTATGGCCTCTTCAGTGACCAGTATCTGCTTTCCTCTTAAGTTCACTACATCTAGGGAAGTTTTGAAGTAATTGCAATAGAATTCCCTTACCCAAGATGCATTAACCTCAGTCAGGTTTCTCTCCAGGAAGAACCAGCCTCTTTGTTTGATCTTATCAGAGGTGTATTGCTGGAGTTCTTCTGGGATCTTCAGAGTCCTCTCCAGGTACAGGTTCCTGGAGGTTGCAAACACCGGATACTTCAGCTCACAGTATCAGTTTGAAAACTTAATGGGATCAGTAGCAGGGAGTAGCTGGTCAGCCTTTTCCTGCGGGGTAAAGTGTTTCTCCCGCCAGGAGTCATCATGCATGATGTCCAGGATGGACATAGAGGATTCACCTCTTTTCCGTTTTCCAGTTGTTGCCTTTCCCTTTCCCTTTCTTTGGGTGTCTGACATCCTGAAAAATAAAAAACCAGGATATAATAAAAACAGGAAAACAAGTAGGCAATTAATCAAAAGAAGCACATAATAGCAAAAGAGCAGGAGAAAAATGAGTTAAGTAAATGTGCATTAAGAATTGTATAGGAGTTAGAAAAGTGAGAAGAGAAATCCACAATCCAAAATGTAATAGAATTCATGTTAATTAGGAAAAATCATCATCATGCCTTGGTTAGAAAGTGAAAGAGAATAGTGAAAAAAAACAAGAAGATATATGTTGAAAGTTAGGTTGGTTAGGAATGAAAAAGAGTTTAGGAAGTTAAAATTAGTGAATTAGTAAAAAGTGGATTAGATTAAGTGGCATGATGATCATTCCCTAAGTAACAAAAATTCACAAATTAAAGCAACAGATAACTCATATTCAAACAAGGAAGGTAAGGATGATTCATATGGAAATAGCAAAAAAGTGGAATTGAATCATCCAAGATGCATCTTATAAACCAGGAAATTGAAAAGAATAAGAAAGCGTGCCCTAGCATTCATGAATTGGTTTGGTAAAAGTAGAGTAAAGCAGAGTTCAAAGTGCCAAAACCAAGACATGAATGGAAAGAAAACAGTTTACAGAAAATTGGACAGCATTCCGGCTAAAATTGGATGTTCCCGGAAAATAATCAGCAATCAGAATAGCTCATATGAATTAAAAAGATAGCTGCAATTACATATGAGGACTATGAACATGAAAAAGCAGTGTAAAGAGCAGCATGAAACAAGAAATTACAGCATATGAACAATACTAACATCACAGCAACAGCAGAATTGCGAAATTAATAAAGCAAAAAACACGAATAGCGCAAGTAATCAAGCCTAAATCCACTAACCACATCCTAGGCTACCTAACAACCTAGAATCCACTACAACATGTATATCTAACTAGCCTAATTATGAAGATGAACAGAAAAATATGTAATTAACTATGAATTGATAGAAGGGTGGCGTTCGGCGGAACCTGGAAGGCATAGGAAAGAAGGTGGGGCAGAGAGGTGGCTGGGGGATGTTGGTGGTGGCGGCTGACGCGGCGGTGAGGGCTGCTCGGAGGTAGGGGTTTGGGTAGGGTATTGGGGTTAGGGTTTAAGGGGGATGGAAGGGAAGGGGGTGTGGGTGGTGGTGGGTGGTGGTGGGTCGTGCGGCTGGGACGGAGCGACGGCGGTGGCTGTGCGGCGGAGGGAGCAGCGGTGGTTGAGGTAAGAGAAGGGGGGTGGAAGAGGAAGAAGGAAGAATGAGGGGGAGGGTTGTCGTTGCAGTGAGGTCTGGGGGTGGTGCGGCGGCGTAGGGTGGTGCGGCGGTCGGAGGTGGTGGCTGGGAGTGATGGTGGTGGTTGGTTGCAGAGAAGAGAGAAGGAGAAGGGGGTTAGAGGGGACGGCGCGATGGGGTAGGGTTCGCGTCACAGGGGGTTAATGAAATTGAATCCACGCGATCGCGTGGGGCACACGGTCGCATGGCTGGGGTGGATTAGGGGTTGACGCGATCGCGTGAGTGATGCGATCGCATGGAATGGGTAAATAATGAATGACGCGATCGCGTGAGGCATGCGATCGCGTCGCTGGAAATCGTGCGAAACGCACAATTCCAGCATCGTTTCAGCGCAACTCTCTGTCTCCTTTGGAGTGGTGTGCAATCCATGCGATGCGATCGCGTCGCTCACGCTGTCGCGTGGGATTGATGTTGTGCAAGTGACGCGATCGCGTCATGGACGCGACCGCGTGGGTCTTTTTGTGCGAAACGCACAACAGCCGCACGATTCCAGCCCAACTTTCTGGGCGTTGGATCTTTACGCCGATTTCCAGATCACGCGACCGCGTGGGTGACGCGGACGCATGGGTGGTTGTTTTTCGCAATTGACGCGATCGCATGAGCGATGCGGTCGCGTCGCACGCCTTCTTTTTTTTATGCAGGTATGCAATTATGCAGTATGCAATATGAGTGAATAATATTCAGGTTCAATTGAAAAAGAAATAAAAATAAATTACACGAAATAAAAAACTGAAAAGAAACGACCATACTATGGTGGGTTGTCTCCCACCTAGCACTTTTAGTTAAAGTTCTTAAGTTGGAAATTGGATGAGCTTCCTGTTATGGCGGCTTTCGCTTAAATTCGTCCAGAAATCTCCACTAATGCTTGGAATGCCAACAGCCTCCGGAGTCCCAAACTAGGCATGTAAAGCTTCTAAGCAGCTTCAAACATATTCTCAGGCTTCTGGGGTGACGAATGTCAGAATAGATTCCAGGATCCCAAACTTTGCTTTTAGATCCGCCTTTGTCTTGATCTATATTTTTCCATCCGGGCGGTTTAGAAAGTAGATTCTCACCATGGTGACCAAACGTTTTCCGAGATCCATTCGATTGATCACGATGCCAATCCGTGTACTTCGAATTGAAGCATGGAACTTTATTGATCCTTGTGCACCAGCTCTAAGTGCGAGCCGTTTCCCTCTTACTCTTAAAGCCGCAGAGAGCTCTAAGCTGGCCATCTGTTTCAAGCAAACCATATTCAAGTGGGAAAATAAAGCTAAGGGTTAAGGATTGTACCCACTTGAAGCTTGTATTAGGTGGTAATGGCCTTGGGATAGGTGTTTCTAGTGGTTCTGTAAGTTCTACTCCCTTGTGCTCTTCTGTGAATTTCTTCACTTCCTTGCAGACTTCTTCAATTGCATCCATATCCTGATCAAAGCCTTCTATATCTTCCTCGTCACTTAAGTCATAAACGGGAGGTTGAGAGAAATCTACCTCCGCATCATCTTCGTATTCACTTGGGGAAGATTCTTCGATCTCAGAGAATTCACTTGCGGATGCAAGTTCATTACTAGGAGAACTTGACTCGTGACTATCATCATCAAGGAAACTTGCTTCTTGGAGTATTCCGTCTAGTTCCTCATAAAAGACTTGCCTTGGGGGTTGTGTACTATCCTCCTTAGCATCAATTGTAACGTCCTTGACAGAATTCTCCACAACTCTGGATTCCCATGGAGGCTCAGCGTCTCCTAGGTCTTTAACCAACTCTTCTTCTTGTATAATGACAGCTTCCTCTACTTGTTCCAGTACGAAGTTATGCCCTGTTCTGTCCACTGGAGTTTCTAGTATCTTCTTCATGCTACGCTCATCATTAGATTGTCCACATGGAGTTGTGGGAGGTCCTTGAATGTTCGAACGTCTAGAAGATAATTGACTTATTGCTTGCTCCAGTTGATAAAGGGTTGTTTGAAGTTGGTCTACTGTTTCCTTGAGGCAAACTTCTGATTCTCGGGGTGATGGATTTGGACGTGGTACATTGGAAAGTGGTGGTGTTTGGGAGTAATTGGATTGAAATCGGGATAAATGAGGATCATATGGTGGAGAATGGTGAAAAGGAGCTTGTGAGTGTGGTGGTTCGAAGTTGTGTTGAGAGGATGGTCTATAGGCATGGGGTGGGACTTGTTGGTAGTTACAAGGTTGTCCACCATATCTATCAGCTTGGTACGCATTGTAGAATGGTCTTTGTCCATGATATCTTGGAGGGTATTGTTGCCTAAATGGTTGATCAGATCCTCTCGGCTCCATCCATCTTTGATTGCTCTGACCTTGATGCATGTTCCTGTTATAACTTTCACTCCTTTCAACAATATTAGAACCAAACTCAAAGCGAGAGGGGTGAGGATTCATAGTAGCTAATGGAAATAAAAAGAGAAAAATAAAGATAAATAAACAAGTAAAAGAAAAATATTTACAATAACCAATAATAAGGCACACAATTGCAATTCCCCGGCAACGGCGCCATTTTGAAAGAGCGGAAGATTGATGATTTAGAAGTTATAGTAAACTCTCGTTGCAAGTATAGTTACTAAACCAAGCAATCAACCTTTCTTACAAACGTTTTGGTTGTCACAAGTAACAAACCCCTTAAAAATTGATAACCGAAGTATTTAAACCTCGGGTCGTCTTCTCAAGGAACTGTAGGGAAGTATGTTCTTATTATTGGTTATGAAGATTGTAACTTGGCGTTTTTAAGATGAGGAACAAGTAATTTAAATTGTAATTGAAATAAGTAAAAGACTGTAAAGTAGATAAATAACTGTAAAATAAACTTTTGGCAAGGTATGAGAAATTAGAAGTCATATTCTAGTTATCCTTATCAATGATGATGAAGATTGAATCTTAATTCCACTCAGTTAACCCTTGCTAGAGCAAGGGAAGGTCAAGTGACTAATTAGTTTGATCCTCAAATCCTAGTTAATCCCTAAGGAAAGATTAGGATTATTGAAGTTCAATTCAATTAGCAAAGATAACGATTATCGATCACGTTGAGTTTGATAATTCCTGAGTTACTGATTTCTTAACCAATACCAAAAGGGGAAAAATAAATCTACTAGAATAAAAATGTCTTCAGATTGGAAGCAACAGTAATATAAATAAAAGAAAGCAATAATAAACTAAAATACCTCAAATAACATTAATTCAAAAGAATAATCTGTAACATAGAAGAATTCATAAACTAAATCGAGAAGATAAATAAAAAGGAATATTGAACCTGATAAAAAGAGATAATCCTGAAAGCAAAAGAAATCCTAATTCTAAATCCTAAAAGAGAGAGGAGAGAACCTCTCCCTCAAAACTACATCTAATTCATGAATACTAACTAATTGGAGACTCTCTTCTAAATGGATGCATTCTCCCACTTCATAACCTCTGATCTGTGCCTTCTGGACTTGGATTTGGGCCAAAAAGGGCTTCAGAAATCGCTGGGAGCGTTTTCTGTAATTTCTGGTGCGTGGCCTCTGTCACGCATCCGCGTGGGTCACGCGATCGCGTCGTCTGGAGTTTTCCTTGTCACGCGGTCGCTTCAGTCATGCGTCCGCGTCATATGCGTTTCGCTTATGGCGCGCGGTCGCGTCACTGCCATTTCGCGCTGGCATGCGATCGCGTCACCCATGCGATCGTGTCGCTGCCAGTTTCTTCAAAAATTCCGTTTTATGCTTTCCTTCCAATTTTGTATGTTTTCTTTCCATCCTTTAAGTCATTCCTGCTTTAGAAGATCTGAAATTACTCAACACACGAATCACGGCATCGAATGGTAATAAAGGGAAATTAAAATAATTACTTTTAAAGCATAGGAAACATGTTTTTCATATACATCACATAATAAGGAAGGGAAAGTAAAACCATGCAATTAACATGAATAAGTAAGTGAATGATTGAATAAATCATTTAAATTAGGCACAAAATATATCATAAAATATGGGTTTATCACTATGTTAACTTCTGTAACCATGCCAATATACATGTTTTATACTTTTTCTACAACCATAGCAATTAGATCCTTCTCTTCCACTAAGTTGGTCTTTGGTGCTTCCTTTTTTAGAAGTCTACATTCTTTAACATAGTGTCCTTTATTGTGACAATGATAACACTCTCTTTGTCTCTTCTTATATTGCTTTGAATCTTTAGAGAACTTTCTTTTCTTCTTATTGGTGTTGTTTTCACCAATATGATTCACTTTAAAACTTTGAGAAAGATACACAGCATCACGTTTTCGAGTTTCCTCCTCTATACGTATATGCCTTAGTAATTTCTCAATTGTGAAGTCCTCACCAAGATGTAAAAGTTTCTTCCTATAACCATTCCAAGATGAAGGCAATTTTGAAATAATTACTCCAACTTGTAATGATTCAGGGATCACCACTTGTAGATCACGAAGTCTACTTACAAGGATTTGTAATTCATGAATTTGATCCATGACAGGCATAATATCATTCATAATAAATTCAAAATATTTCATCATAATAAACTTATTTGTTCCTTGTCGTTCGTTATTGTACTTTTCTTCCAAAGATTTTCAAATCTCTAATGGTGATTGAATTGACATGTAGAGATCATAGAGTCGGTCGGATAAAGTATTGAGAATATGACCTCGACATGCAAAAGTATCTTCATCACGTTTCTTTTTCAATTGAACAATCTTTTCTTTCTCTTCCGGTGTGGAATTTTCAGCGGCATCAGCAATTGGTGTAGTCTTTGGGTCAATCACATATGCAAGATTAAGAACTGAAAGAAGAAACATCATCTTGTCTTTCCAATGGTTGAAGTTCGTTCCATTAAAGCAATCTAATTTGACAAACTCTTGATTCATGACATTGAACGTAGTGTTTTGATCTTGTGCCATCTTCAACAATATCTCTCTAAAATTGTTGGGTATATTAGTATGAGAAGATGACAAAATCTTATATTTGTGTAGTGGTTTCAAGGCACGATTAGATCGCTTTCTTTAGAGAGATATTTGTCCCCACACTTAGTTGCTATAGGGTTGATGACAATACTTTCCCAAGATACAATGAAACCTAAGAATTTCTTAATTAGTAATAATAAGAAATTCTCAACTCTCTTGAATAAAATAAATCTCTTAATAGTTGATTAAAATGTACACTTAGTATTTGTATATCTGAAATAGTAGACAAGGACTTATTTATACATATTACACGTAGCAATTATGATTAGTTACGTATATAAATGGTTGTGTCTTTTCTATTGCCAATAGATACAATGTTTTGAACATACACAATTCTTAAAGAGTTGTGTCCCTTTAGCCAATAGACACAATATTTTAAACATATACAATCCTTAAAAAGTTGTGTCCCTTCAACCAAATGATACTAAACGGTTAGTAACCTTTTATTAATATTAATAATAATATTAATAATAATATTAATTAATCAAATTTATAAATACCTTCGCATGAATCAGTATGGATACTAAAGATATTTCTTATATAAAAGATTGATTAAATTTGAAAATAAATCACACTATCAAAGATAAAACCATTACAATGATATTTGAAAACATGGTTACAATATAATTGAGTACATAACGAAATCACACGAACGAAACTTGAAACTAATGTAACATGAATAAAACTAAACCAAATAATAATAATAATAATAATAATACCAGAAAGTGCCACCAAAGTTGATAAATAACCGTAGCAGTAGACAGAACATACACAACAAAGAGAACTACTTCAAGATCAACATTAATCCATTATTTATATAGTAGTAGCAACTAGCCAGTGGTCCATTACTGCATTCGCCGCGTTCTGCCTTGACTGAATGGTTTATTATTGGTCAGATTGCTGGTGTGTTCTGCTGCTTGCACTCCACAGCTTACTATAAAGAAAGGGTCCCAAAATGGTCAATACAAAGAAGAAGAAGGAGATAAATTTTCCCCATCTAGCACTCACGGCGTCAGGTTGTATGGCAGCCACGTTAAAGCCATATGTAAATGACAAGGCATATAGGGAAGCCAGTATTGCGTAGTTCTTGGAGGACTCCAATAATATGTAAATCATGGACAACAAGCTAGAATAAAAGCATATGCTGTTGCCAATTACAAAGATAACAAATGCTTTTGGCTGGTGGGAACCCATTATAGATTCTCCTGCCCGATGCAGAGCACTATCATCCTGCCATAGTCCACCTGGTGGGGTAATCACAGCCTGATAGGTTGCTGTTGCTATTAATGCAACTATGGTCATGTACAGACCATTTCTAACATCATCATTTTTTATCCCCAAACTCGTGTGTGAATGTGATTGCTCAAAATGATGATAGATTGATATCTGTTGTTGATGTTGTTGGGGGTGGTGATGTCCATGTTTACTATTACTTGTGTATTAATGGGTGGTGGGTAATGAGGTTTGGCTGAATGAACTTGATTCTTCTTGGCGTTAATGAAATTCATTTGTCTAAATATATAGACCAAAAAATTTTGACCAGATCTGCTAGTTCCTAACGCAGTCCATTGACTCCATTAGTCTTCTAATAATCCGAGACGTTCTGCGTACTCAACATGCGGACTAGTGCCTTTACAGTTTACAAGTAATGGGTAAATAGTAGTATGTCAGGATCCATTATTCATCTCCTATAGTTGGTAAGTTGATTTTTTTTTAATTATTTTTAATAAAAAATTTATTAATAAATGTTATATTAAAATAAAAAATTCTATTAAAAATAATAATTTTATATAATATCATCCATAATTAAAAATATTTTTAAAAAAACTCATATATCATTCATCATTTATTATTATAAAAAACATATCGTAAATAATATAGATGAGTTATTCTAATACTCTTCATATATACATTTAAAATAAATTAGTACATAAGATATAAAATATTCATATTTATAATAATTTATTTAATATGTTATTATTTTAATAATAAAAAATAAACAAATGTTAAAATAATTTAATTTTTATGTATATATTTTTCTATTATATTATTCAATTAGGATTTGTTATAAAAATTAAAGTATTTATTTTATATGATAATTGATGTAAGAATTAAGAAAAAAATAATAAAAATAGAAAGAACAATAAAAAAATTCATTAAAAAATGGTTGGCCCAAATAAATATATCACAGTAATAAAGTTAAAATTACAAAAAAATAAAATAAAATTTGAATCTAGATTTATAGCAGTCTATAAGATATTAAGAATCTAAAATCAAAATATAATAAGGGCCGTTTAGAAAGTTTTAAAAGTAACTTTTTTAGTTTTTGACTTGTGAAAAGTAGTAGGGGTGCACATGATCCGGTCCGGTTCGAAGGTCCGGCTTGGTCCCGAACATTTTAGGGATTAATTTGGTGTGATTTCATCCGGTTTAGGGCCGGATAAGGGTTTCAAAAATAGACCCGGTCATTATTTTGGATCGGGTCTGGGCCATAGCTCGGGTCACCCGAAGTCGGTCCAGTGGCCCGTTCATCATGCACAATTAATTTTGTGTTATTAGTTATGGATCATGACTATTCTTATGTGGAATTTAAATATTATAAACCTTAATATTTTGTGTTATTAGTCATTATAAGACTATAAGTTAATGTTTTATGTTTAGAATGCATAAGACTTTAGACTAATGTATAATATTGTGTTATTTGTATTGATTTAAATATTTGGTATTATTAGACAATATTAGTATTGATTGTGGTTATGCTTTAGTATTGATTGTGGTTATACTTTAATTTTGAAGAAGGGTTGATTCTTATTATATTTTTCTAAGTGAATTTTACCATGTTAAATAATGGTTAGAGTTTTGGAAATTTGGATATTTTTACATGTTAGCTTAGAAGAAGGTATCAACGTAATGTAATGTTAACGGCCCGGTTTTCACCCGATATAATTGTGGCCAAAAGTGTATTAGTTTCATCGCGTCTAGAGCCGGGTTCGAGTCTAATAAATAGACTCGGTGTATATTTCGGGTCGGATCTGGGTCACATCAAACTCGGCTTCACCCGGCCTATGTGCACCCCTAAAAAGTAGTAATATTAATGTCTGGTATAATTTTTAAAACCAAATTGTAACTTTTTAAGAAACTATTTAGGTCCAGTTTGGGTAAATGACTTAAATAAGTTCTTTTGGAAAAAGAGCTTAAAGCATAAGGACTTTTATTAATAGTAGCTTATAAATAAGTTATTTGGCTCAGGTTTCGGTGGTCCAGGAACCTTTGGATCACTTAGTGGTCCAAGTAGAAAACATGTTTTTGGAGTTTTTTTATCAATTGCTACGTAGTCCTTGAACTAATTTTAATTACAAATCAACCATATATATTTTATTTAATTATAAAAATAGTTTTTTATTTTATAAATTATTATTTTATCAATTATCTATTATATTTATTAACAATCAAATACAAAAATAACAACCAATTATATCATCCATTCATCCTAATAATTCCAATTGATTAAAAAATTAACTTTGATTTCGTTACGTTCGTCCATGGCTTCCAAGTCGTGTTTCCTTGAAATTCAATTGATTGGTTTTTCAAAACAATCGATTGAATGATAACTCAATTGATTGATTTACACTATATCACAAAACAATCGATTGAAAGTTGTAAGGTAGAATGGTAAAAAGATTAAACCAATCGATTGTTTATACTTTTCAATCGAATGAATGCCTCAAAACAATCAATTGTTGTTGTTACTCAATTGATTGAATTCACGAAAACAACATGGATTTGCCAAATACAATCGATTGAAAAGTGATGACATTGAAGTTTTAGCCAAATTCAATCGATTGGTAATGTAATCCAATCGATTGGAAGGTGATGAAGTTGAATGTTTTGCCAATTTCAATCGATTGGTAATGGAATATCCATCTACTCAATCAATTGGGTTCTCATTTTTCATAATTCTGTAGGATTTTGCACAATTTATTCTATTCTACTTTCATAAATCACAAATAGGTTGTACAAATCCTCATTAATCCAAATTTTTTTCAATCACCATGATAAGAATCTTATTATCTTCTTGCACCAATATCAATGTATTAACATAAGAACAATTTTTATCACTTAACTTAAATCATTGATCCTGTAGTTTGGTCTAGTTTGGACGAAGGAAATGTATTTCTACTAGTATTAATTAAATCCGTGATACTACATGACGAAATTAAAGCCATGGACGAACGTAACGAGATCAAAATTAATTTTTTAATCAATTGAAATTAGTAGGATGAATGGAGGATATAATTGGTTGTTATTTTTGTATTTGATTGTTAATAAATATAATAGATAATTGATAAAATAATAATTTATAAAATAAAAAATTATTTTTATAATTAAATAAAATATATGGGGTTAATTTGTAATTAAAATTAATTCAAAGACTACGTAGTAATTGATAAAAAAACTCCAAAAACATGTTTTCTACTTGGACCACTAAGTGATCCAAAGGTTCCTGGACCACCGAATCCTGTGCCTTAAAACTGCTAATATAGACATTTAACTTCTCTATAAGCTCCTAATATAGACATTTAACTTCTCTATAAGCTCCTAATAGGCACAGGATTCGGTGGTCCAGGAACCTTTGGATCACTTAGTGGTCCAAGTAGAAAACATGTTTTTGGAGTTTTTTTATCAATTACTACGTAGTCTTTGAATTAATTTTAATTACAAATTAACCCCATATATTTTATTTAATTATAAAAATAATTTTTTATTTTATAAATTATTATTTTATCAATTATCTATTATATTTATTAACAATCAAATACAAAAATAACAACCAATTATATCCTCCATTCATCCTAATAATTTCAATTGATTAAAAAATTAATTTTGATCTCGTTACGTTCGTCCATGGCTTTAATTTCGTCATGTAGTATCACGGATTTAATTAATACTAGTAGAAATACATTTCCTTCGTCCAAACTAGACCAAACTACAGGATCAATGATTTAAGTTAAGTGATAAAAATTGTTCTTATGTTAATACATTGATATTGGTGCAAGAAGATAATAAGATTCTTATCATGGTGATTGAAAAAAATTTGGATTAATGAGGATTTGTACAACCTATTTGTGATTTATGAAAGTAGAATAGAATAAATTGTGCAAAATCCTACAGAATTATGAAAAATGAGAACCCAATTGATTGAGTAGATGGATATTCCATTACCAATCGATTGAAATTGGCAAAACATTCAACTTCATCACCTTCCAATCGATTGGATTACATTACCAATCGATTGAATTTGGCTAAAACTTCAATGTCATCACTTTTCAATCGATTGTATTTGGCAAATCCATGTTGTTTTCGTGAATTCAATCAATTGAGTAACAACAACAATTGATTGTTTTGAGGCATTCATTCGATTGAAAAGTATAAACAATCGATTGGTTTAATCTTTTTACCATTCTACCTTACAACTTTCAATCGATTGTTTTGTGATATAGTGTAAATCAATCAATTGAGTTATCATTCAATCGATTGTTTTGAAAAACCAATCAATTGAATTTCAAGGAAACACGACTTGGAAGCCATGGACGAACGTAACGAAATCAAAGTTAATTTTTTAATCAATTGGAATTATTAGGATGAATGGATGATATAATTGGTTGTTATTTTTGTATTTGATTGTTAATAAATATAATAGATAATTGATAAAATAATAATTTATAAAATAAAAAACTATTTTTATAATTAAATAAAATATATATGGTTGATTTGTAATTAAAATTAGTTCAAGGACTACGTAGCAATTGATAAAAAAACTCCAAAAACATGTTTTCTACTTGGACCACTAAGTGATCCAAAGGTTCCTGGACCACCGAAACCTGAGCCAATATATTGTTAATTGTTATGATAATTACAAGTCAGAGAAATATTTTATTGACAAATATATATAGTAATTATATTAAAAAATTTTAAATTGAATAAGTTTAATGGTCATATATATACAATTAATTTTTTAATAAATTTTATGATAAAAAATAATATAGATTAAATGAAATTTTTTTCAATACTATGATTCTTATCATAATAATAAATTTTTTAATTAAATCAACAATTTTATTATATTAATCTTTTAATTAAAAAATATATATGTATATATAAAATAATAAATTATTTGATACATAATTCAATCATAATAATTATTCAATTATTCCAACTTCCAACTGGTGAGATAATCAAAGCCTACCTGAAAGGTTAGCTATTAGTGCAACTACGGCCATGTACATGCCATTATTTCGAACATCATCATTTTTTCCCCCTAAAATTTGTGTTTGATCAAGTCTTGGGATTCATGTTCATGTTCACTATTACTTGTGTCTTAGTGTGTGGTGGGTAATGAGGTTTCGATGAAGGAATCAAGGAACTTGATCCTTCTCAGGCTCTCAGCGCGTTAGTTGTCGTCCATTGTTAACTAGGGAAATTGAAACGAAATTACTCTTCTTTTTTTTTTTTTCCGCAATATCTTGCAGCCTGAAAGGTCACTTCACTTATTAATATGTCGCTAATCGAAATTCTAATTAAAGATTTGTTGGGTGGCTAATAAATTACTGGATGTATAAGACAAAATTCAAACTTTTCATACTTATTTAAATAGATTAGTAAACTAACCATTAAACCAAACTAACTATTAACGAAATTACTCTGTCTAAATAGAGTAATAGATAAAAAAATATAGACTCTGCTAGTAACACAGTCCATTGACTTGAGTCATGTAAGTTCTAAACTTCTAATAATAATTACTCTTTCTAAATAGAGTAATAGAACAAAAAATATTGACTCTGCTAATAACACAGGCCATTGACTTGAGTCTTGTAAGTTCTAAACTTCTAATAATCCAAGGATGTACTACAACTATCAACGCGTCCATGCTGCATAGTTGCATTGGGATCAATTATAGGCGACTTCTCCCTATGCCGATACGAGTCAATACGTTTTCTAAATTTGACGGGGAAGTTACGCGTTGTAATATTTTATTGTGAAATCTTAGGTGGGTAAACCATTAAGAATAACCTCAGTTATTAATTTACTGAAAAATTTATAATTTAAATTTATTAATAATAAAAATATTTTTAAAATAAAATAAAAATAATAAAAATTAAATATATATTTTCTAAAAATATTTTAAAAATTATATTATGATGAATTTTTTGTAAACATAATAAGAAAAATAAAAAAAATATTTTTAATTTTACATCAAACGAAGTTTTTGTTGGAATTTTTTGAACAATAATAGTCCAAAAAGAATCAGTTAAAGAAAAAATGACTTTGAGTCAATTGGTGATATGAGAATGTTAGAACTACCGAAAGAAAAAGAGTAAAGTATTGTTTTTGTCCCCAACATTTGAGGCAAATTCTATTTGTGAATCAATGATTTTTGATGTTTTTTGAGTGAACGAAAAATTCATGTGAAAAAAAAAGGAATATATTAAAGTTTTAACTATTGAGAATATTAGATCTAGACCGTTTTTGAATAATGGAAGAAATGCTCATATTTCCCATAAGAAAGATTATATTGACGATGAACATGAAAATGATAATTTTGATGTGACAGAAAATTAAGATGAAAAATGCTCATGTAGAAGGTGATGTAATTTTGTTTGTTGATATTTATTTTTTAACTAAGTTATAGTTGCTGTTTTTCGTTTTAATTTGTATCATTTGTCAATTTTTTAATTTAGATACTTCAAAGGTTAGAAAAATTAGTGAAAAAATAAAATGCCTAAAGATTTATGTAAGAACTTGGAAAGAAAAGGAGGAAGTAATTTTTGATCGTAGAGCAGCAGTGGGCCAACTCCTCAGAGAGTGAAAGATTTAATCAATTTTATTGGAACAATGGAAAGAAATAAGAATTTTATTATCTTAATGTACAGTAATTAAAAAGTTGTGCCTAAGCAAATCAAAAAGCGCATATGGAAATATATTAATGTAAACTTCATTTATCTTTATGTTTATGCCATATGTTTATAATCTTTTTATTTATATGATAATGATATGATGAAATTAATGTGTTTGTAGTCAAAGTTCATTCTTTTAAAATTCTCAAAGCTATGAGTGATGACTGATGTTCAAGGAGTATAAAAGCGTTACAAGATAAGAATCAAGAAGAAACACTTTGAATCATATTATGAAAATATTGAGAATATATTAGTGAATCATCCTTTGAAAATTTCAGAAATACAATTTTAAAAACTAATTGCATATTAGAGTATTCCAAGGGTCAAAGTGAGTTAGCTAAAAGATTTCAATTATTATTATTTGATATAACCAATTATAACTCTTTCAATTTTTATATTTTATTTTATCATTGTTTATGTTAAACATAGGCAATGTGTTATAAATTTTGAAAATCGCAAAAAGCAACAATAGAGATATAAAATCGGGTCAATCAATTTTGCAAGAGTGTGTGTTGATCTGGTAAGGTCGTGTTTATGTTAAAATTCTTTACTCGTAATTTTTACCTAATTTTAGTATGTTATAATTTTATAATTGCCATATTGTTCTGTAGCATGTGAAAAAAGAGAACAAAGAGAAATCAAATCATGATGAAATATTTTTTGCAATTCAGAATGGACTAAAAGAAAAAAATACTTGATATATAAACACAAGCTGTCATTGTAAGTTACTCTATAATTTTTTTGTCTTAATTGCTGTTTTTTGGTTGTAATATTTTTGTTGCTGCTTTATGATTATTTTGGTTGTTGTTTTGGTTACTGGAAGAAAGGTCACATCTAATATATCAACAACTTTTCTTCTTCTTCCTTTATAAAAATAATAATAAAAATAATTAAAAATGAAGGGAAGGTAATTTGAAATGATAATATAAGGCTATCATTATTAGTCTATAATTTTTTTCTTAGTTGCTATTTTGTGCTTATAGTTGTAACTTTAATTATTTTAGAAACACAAATAGACATATAATATATTTGTGTGTATAAGATAAACTTGATGATCTCTAAGAAATTAGAGAAACTTCTACTAATGCATTTCAAAAAGTGTTTAGTAAAAATAATCCAGGAAGAGTTCGATGTTTTGGAAGAACTGTTACAAAAACTTCTATTTAAAAAAATAAAGAAATAGATGAAATCAAGAAACAAAGTGAAGAGAAGGTAACAACCTTAAAAACTAAACTAGACGACCATAAGCAAAGGCTGCAAGAATTGGAAGATATTGTGAAACTTATGTTGCAACAAACTTCTCCTACTATGAATGTTGATGAAGTGCTTTCTCTCTTACGATCTACAATCGTTTGCAAATAGTGCATAAGATCCAAATAACAGAGCCGTAGCGAAGAGAAAAGATGGGACAACAACAATGATTAAAATTGACATGCATCCTTATCTAGTTATTTCTCTTTTTTCTTTTTTCATTTTGTTTCAAGAGTCTAAACCATTTATCAATTCTTTACCTCTAAGTTTTGTTCTTAACTTTTGTAGCAGAGATTCACAGCCTTCATTTTCTTCAACATACCTGAATGGTGCATGTAGGAGGAAGACATATTCAACAAGCTATAATGGAAGTACAAAGATAAAAATATTGTTCTAATTTTCTTCTGATTCAACTTTGATTTGATTTTTTACTTTTGTGTCCTAACCTTTGACTTTTCTTCTTCTTTTCTCTTTGTTGCTTAATTTTATAATCACTTTTTTTCTTTTGATTTAAATCCTAATAAGAACTTCCTTTTTTTTTGCTTATTTTTGAAACTAATTATGTGGGTTAAGAAGAGAGAAGAAAGAATAGAAAAAGAGAAAAAGAGAGTTCAGTTACTTGGTAATGAACCAAAAGAGAGTGTGCATCTTATTATCTTAGTTAGTGATCAACAACAATTGTTATGGGTCACAAGAGAATATATTGTTTGTTGTTGGTCCTTGTTTGTTGCAATATCATTTTATTTTGGCCTACACACTAGCAAACCAAATTATACACACAGTTTGATTTTTGGTCCAAGATTATAAGAAAAAATATAGGTAGATAATGAAAATACTAAACAACGTGAACAATGGAGGATTTATTATTTTTGTTTTCTTAAACTCAACATCGTTACTGTTTTAATGTTTACTGTTTTGGTAGCTTTGTCACATCCATTTATTTTGCTCCTTGTGTTTTTTTGCTTATCTTTAATTCTTAGGAGGATCATTCCCTTTGTATTTTTCTTCTCTTTGCCTAGCAAAAACTGTGTAGCAATAACAAAATAGAATTCCCTTTTGATACATCATAATTCATAATATAATGTACAATCAACTCTTCATTCTCTTTAGAGTTTTGGCATAATAATATTCTATATTTAGTAACCCATACTGACCTGGACAGTAACTATGTTATCAATTTATTCATCATTATCATCATCATTGTCATCTCTGTATGAGTTTTAGCAAGCTAGTGCTGCTCCTAGTCTATAGTGGACGAGCATGTTTCATTGATATTTTGGTAATCATGTTCTCTGATCTCCTTTGTGGATCTTAAAATATAAGTCACTTTAATCTAACTATTAAGTTATTCTGCTTTTTTTTCTTTTCTTTTCATAACGGAAACATTAAGAAAACATGGTTATGTTTGTGGTCCAGATAGATAACAAGAACTTTGGAGGATTGCCCAATTGTTTAAACTAAATGGCCTGTGATAGAATTCTGATGTTTGATCAAAGTTTGTTTAAGTATTCAGAAGCTTGCTTAAATCACCTTATGTTGGTCTTTTAGTAAGTAACTAAGTATCTTGCCGATTACTTCATTATTTGTTCACAATATGCAAAATGCGTTTCTTGATTTTCTAGATATAAAGTGCAGGCAAGCAACAATTGCAGATTCTGCAGAAATCTATGTACCAGGGCCAACAGATTCAACAACTACACTTAACGCAAACCTTCAGATGCAATCTAAGGAGACGGAGCAGCAGTGGCAGCATCAACAAAAGCCGATCCTTCTACAACCAAGTCACTTGCAATCTTATCAGTCAAATTCAACCAAGATTTAACGTTCCCAGATGCTTGGGCCTACGAATAATTTTGCTAAAATGCAGCAACCACAAAGATTACTTGCACAGAAGAATAATCTTGCAAACCTGCAACAGCCACCTTGTATGATAATTTTATTTCCTCAATCAAAACAATTGCCTTGTAATTTTCTATTTCTGCAAGGTTTATATCCTTCGTAAGTGTTTTTTTCCTTGTTTAAAATGCTTAGGGTGGTCTTAAGGTCTATCCTTCATAAGTGCACGCAATGGCATTCGTAATGCGAGAGAAAATGAGAAGCCAGAACGTGAAAAGTTCAAAAAAGTAAGAGTATATAGAGTAAGAAAGGAGAGTGCAAACTTCATGAATCCCATCATGTTACCTCTCAAACTATAGTAAGACCAAGATTTAGGTTTCATCATCATTCACATTGGATAGAGGAGCTCCCAAAGTGACACGGCACATACACACAATATTTTTACAATTTTTTTTAAACATCTTTTATTTATCTATGAAAATATAATTTTATTAACTTTCAGATTCGAAGTCAAGATCTCTTAATTAAAGCATGACATACTTACGATATTAATTAATCTTATATTATTATTATTATTATATATTAAATAAATATAGGAGTAAATTAATTAATAATGAAAATTTGCCTTTTAATACACAAATGGTAAATAATTTTCTGAATATTCTTATTTTAAATTAAAATTTTAGCTAATTTTTTTTTATATGGAAAATTTTTTTGTGTAATGCCATAAAATGAACAAATGAAAAAAATTTTTACTGTCAGCATAAAGCGCAACCTGCATTTTACCCATTTTTATTTTTTATTTTTTGTTTACGAAATTAAACGTTACGTTTGATGTTTTTGAGGGTTTTTAATTTTTTTTAATTTCTTTTTGGCCCAAAATGTAGCCTGCATTTATTGATTTGAATTTTAAAAAAAAAATAAAACGCAGCTTGCGTTTTTGTTGTGTCAA